>NC_135411.1:41218535-41416035 GCF_051991245.1 Festucalex cinctus
TCTATCTACTCTTCAGGAAAGTAAATCTAAAGGAGGTTTAGAGGCACCAAACTTTATGTACTATTATATAGCTAATCAACTACAATATCTTGTGCTATGGACACAACCCAACAGAGATACTAACTGTTGGTTGGAATTGGAGCAGAAGGATTGTAATAATCTTAGACTGTTAGATTTACTCTTTATTACAAAATCAATGAAACGACATAATTGTTTTAAAAACCCAATGATAGCCGCCACCCTGACTGCCTGGTGGAAGGCATTAGAAATTACAAACTCCCAATTGGCGCCCTGTGGGCTCTCTCCCATTTGGCATAACCCCGACTTTCAACTTAATAATCAGTCGTTCCATTTAAGCTTATGGGAGCAGAAAGGAATTACACACCTTCATCATCTTTTCTCAGATAATAAGTTTATATCGTATACAAACTTGGTCCAAAAATATGAAATAAAAAACGGAAATTTCTTACATTATCTGCAAGTTAAAAATATGGTTAAGAAACAAATCCCAACACTTCAGGATACGCTCCAACTGCCTGTCTTAGCTAAAGATATTATAAAGCTTTCTCCAACAACAATAAAGAAAATATCAAAAATATATGTTATTTTTATACACAAATAAAACGTATTTACCAACTTTAAAATGGGAAAAAGACTTGTTTATAGTTCCGGAACCAGACTTTTGGACCCAAATCTGTGAAAATGTATTTAAAATGACCAAACAGACAAATTTGCAACTTATCCAATATAAGACACTTCATAGAACATATATTACACAATATATGATGAAAAAAATGGGACTCTCTGACTCCGACATTTGTCTCCAGTGCTCACAAAACACTGCCGATACTTATCTTCATGCTTTATGGTCATGTACTCCAGTGCTGCATTTCTGGACTAAAATCTTGGAAAAGCTCGCTGATATATTTAACTGTAGGCTTCCTTTATCGCCAAGATTGTGTTTACTAGGTGACTTAACAATAACTGAGCTACCATGTAAACAATCTCAATCTATATTTATAGCCCTTACTATTGCTAAAAAAAATAATCCTTGTCAATTGGAAAAATAAACAATCTCTCAATATCGACCACTGGTTAAACTTACTAATAAATTATATCTCAATGGAAAAAATCTCTGCCTTAAATAAAAATCAAGTATTAAGATTTAAACAAATATGGTCTATGTACATAGAATATTTTAATCTTAATTTGGCAACTTAATCCTGCCTAGATTCTGACTGTTAACGAGAGCCACCACATCGTTACAACTTCTGTTTTCGCTGCTTCTGTATTTGGTATTTTGTATATGATTGGTTTTATTTTTATATAGTCAGGAACCTAGTTGCTGCTAGTGGGCTCGAGCACACCACACTATACGACACTATACTCACTAACTCCTTAAGATTTATTTCTAGTGGGCACTAAGCATCAACACTTGGTGTTACTGCATGCTAATTAGTCAATTTTCTTGACGCCGTCCCCCGTGGTCGGGCGGGGGTGGCCGGTGGGCTGTCCAGTAGCCCTGCTGCGCTGGCCCTGTCCGCCTATCGTGGTGCCAGATGGGTGGGGTGGGGGGCGGGTGTGTGGGGTGCTGGGGGGCCGGCGTGCCACCTACACCCGCCGGGTTGGGTGAGGCCCCGCTGGTCGCTCCTCTTACTCACTTCACTAGTTTTGCACTATACACTTTGTAAATATACACATAGGGCACACAACACATTTCTTGGTGGGGTGGGGAAGGGTGGAAACACCGTCTTCACCCTTCAACTCCCCTCCAATTTTAATGCACTTCATGTCCAAGGGGAGGGGTGAGTTGGGGCGGGGAGCCATCAGAGGGGATGGACTGCAGTGCCTGGCAGCGCTGTGGTCCCCCCCATCTGTGTCCCTGCCCCACCACTTTGTCCCTCCTTTTTTTGAGGGGGGATGCGGGTGTGTCGGAGTAGGGGAAATTTTTTCCCTCTGCTCCGACTCACCTGCTCCCAATTTTAATGCACCACACGCACACACTTGTATATACACTGGGTGGGGCCACATTCACGGTGTAAGGGTAGAGCTCGCCAGTCGGCGAGCTGGCGGACTCAGTAACAGGGTAAGGTGTCACTAGTACGCTGGCGTGACGACCGGGGCCTCTTCCCACCGGGCTCGGTGTTCTGGTGTTCCGCCTCTCCCCCGGTGCTTCCTCCTCTGCTTCCCCCCTCCCGCCGCTGTGCTCCTTTCACACGGCTGGAGGTGGGGTGGGCACGTCTTCCCTCTCTGCGCTGCTGCCCGGTGCCGGTTTCCGGGGGTGGGGGGGGCTCGCGGGGGGCGGGTTTCGCGGGGGGGTTGGCGGTCGTCGGGGGGGGGGGGGGGGCTTGGTTGGGGGGGGGGGGTATGGGTGGGTGGGGGGTTGGGTGTTGGGGGTCGGGGTGTGTTCGGGGGTTTGGGGGCCGGGGGTGGCGGGGCCTGGGTCGTGGCGGGTGGCGGGTTTGGGTGGGGTGCGGGGGGGTCGTGGGGGAATGGGGGCTGGGGAACGGTGGGGAGCTGTGGGGGCCCGCCGGGCCTCGTTCTGCGGCCTTGGGCTCGGGGGTGTGGGCCGGGGCTGGGGCGGGGGTGTTCCGGGCGTCTGGGTCGGCTCGCCGACCGGTGTCCGCTCGGGTGGCTTGGGGGTGGCCTTGGTGCTGCCGCGGCCTGGGGATTCCGGGGGGGTTGGGGGGGGGGGGGGCGGTGCGCGCTTTGCTGGACCGCGGTTGACGGCTTCTTTCTTTGGTGGTGGTCCTTATGCATGCCAGATCCATCGCACCAGCATCTACTGAAAGTCAAACAGAAGTTGCCTCTCCCTCCCACAGCCCCTTGAATCAGTGGGTGCTGGTGTCTGTGGATCTCACTTTGCTTTATCTATCCTTCCCTCCTTCCTCTCTTTAGTTTTTCCTCTGGTCACTTGAAATCTCAATTTATTGGAAGTTTGAGGTTTCTGGGGTTGGCATAAGACTCTGGTTTTGTAACCACGCAGGAGGGGTTTGACAAGGCGGGGTCAAGTAGGACTCAGACGCAGGCGTAAGGTAGGCCACCAAGGCAGCAGGTTTATTTCCGGCCAACAGTGGTCTCCTCTCAAACTGAGAGGAGAACAGGGAGGGGAAAAAGTGGAGAACAAAAAGCGCTCCACTAGGGAGGAAAAAACAGGCAAAAGGTACTGGGGACAACAGAAAGCGCTCCGCTAGGGAGGAAAAAGGGCACAAGGCAAAAGGGGTAACTAAAGGCGCTCCAAAAGGGAGGAAAAGGCACAAAAACAAGGCAACAACGCTAGGCAACATGAACGAGGACATAAGGACTGTGGACGCTTCCATGCACTGACGGTGACACTTCGGCACAGAGGGGAGAATGCAGCTGGCTTTTATTGTGTGGGTTGATTGGTGGCAGGTGGTGATAATCATGGGCGGGGACCGGTAATGAGTGAGCGGCAGGAAGGGCAAGTGACCTGGGGTGAGAGGAGAGTTAGGGTTTTCACAGTAAGACAGGAAACATGGACAACAAAACAAAAGCATGGGACGTCACGCCGGTGGCGGCGTGACAGTACCCCCCCCTCAACGGCCGGCTCTTGACGGCCCAGGAATGTCAGGGTGTTCAGCGTAAAAATCATCAATCAAGGAGGGGTCAACAATGAACCGGGAGGGGACCCATTGTCTCTCCTCCGGGCCGTATCCCTCCCAGTCTACTAGGTACTGTCTTCCGCGGCCCCGATTACGAACATCCAAAAGTTTTCTGACCTTGTAAACGGGGCCGCCTTCAATCATCTCCGGGGGGGGGTGGGTCGGGCACGGAGGGCACCAGCGGGCTTTCTTGAACAGGCTTGACTTGGCTGACGTGTAATGTAGGATGAACTCTGAGGGATCGTGGTAGACGGAGTCGAACGGCGGCAGGTCCTATGGACTTGGTTACTGGAAAAGGCCCCACAAATCGCGGGGCCAGCTTTGGACACGGTACCTTGAGTCGGAGGTGTTTGGCCGATAGCCACACCCGCTGGCCTGGGCGGTATTCGGGTGCCGGTCTCCTTTTTCGGTCGGCGGCCCTCTTCACCCGGTCTCCCTGGCGTTGAAGCGCCGTCCGGGCCGCCGACCAGACTTTGTGGCACCGACGGATCATGGCCTGGACCGAGGGGACCGTTGCCTCCTCCTCCAGTTCAGCGAAAAATGGTGGATCGTAGCCGTGGACGCACTTAAACGGGGTGAGACCTGTGGCAGATGTAGGCAATGAGTTGTGCGCAAGTTCGACCCATACCAGATACTTGCTCCAGGCGGTCGGGTTCTGGGAGACAAGGCATCGGAGACCGGTTTCAAGCTGTTGGTTCAGTCGTTCGGCCTGTCCATTGGCCTCAGGGTGGTATCCAGAAGTAAGATTGGCTTTGGCTCCTAGGGCTTTGCAGAACTGTGTCCAGAATCGAGAGACGAACTGTGGTCCACGGTCGGAGACGATGTGCAAGGGAAAACCATAAAATCGGAATATGTGGTGGATCATGACGTCGGCTGTAGCTTTGGCGGATGGGAGCTTGGATAGTGGAATAAAGTGAACCATCTTGGAGAATCTGTCGACAACTGTGAGAATTGTGGTTTTACCATGGGATGAGGGTAGTCCGGTTACGAAGTCCAATGAGATTTCTGCCCATGGTCTGGATGGGATTGGCAGTGGTTGAAGAAGGCCCATCCGGGACTGAGTTGAGGACTTGTTGCGGGCACAAGTTGGACAGGCAGCGACGTACTCTTTTACGGTGGTTTCCATTGCCGGCCACCAGAATCTCCTGGCAACAGCGTACATGGTCCTGCGGACTCCAGGATGACAAAACAGTTGTGAAGTGTGAGCCCAGTGTATCACCTGAGAACGTAGTTCCTCAGGCACGAAGAGTCGACGTGGTGGACAAGACGTGGGAGGAGTGACGTTGCGCAATGCCTCCTTGACATCGTCCTCAATTTGCCATCTCATGGCTCCCACAATGCAATCCCGGGGCAGGATGGTCTCAGGCTCGGCCTCCAATAGCTCGGATTCGTGGATTCTTGACAATGCGTCCGCCTTGACGTTCTTGCTGCCTGGTCTGTAAGTTAACGAGAATACAAAGCGGTTAAAAAACAAGGACCACCTGGCCTGTCGGGGATTGAGTCTTTTGGCCTGGCGTAGGTACTCCAAATCGATCGGGCAGTCATATGGGCGGTGTGGAGGGAGAGTCATGGCTTTGGTCTTGCTGAAGACCTCCCGCAGATGGTGGTAGCAGGAGGGAACAGTGTGCAAGTTCGGGTACTCTTCTTGAGCCGGTGGGACGAGAGTCACCTGGTGAACCTGGGCTGTGGAGTTTCGGAGTGCGGGTTGTTCCGACCCGTGAGAGCTGCAGTCCTTTCCCCACTCCAGAACAACTCCAGTGTTCCAGTCGATTCTGGGATTATGTAGACACAGCCAAGGGTGTCCCAGCACCAAAGTGGGGGAAGCAGCGTGGAAAACGTGGAAACGGAGAGTCTCGAAGTGAGGTCCGATTCGGACTTCCAGAGGTTCAGTAATATGGGTGATTTTGAAGAGCTCCTTGCCATTCAGCGCTTTAGCCAGGATGGTCGCGGAAAGGGGTTCGGTGGAGCATCGTATTTGCCTTACGAGCTCCCAGTCCATGAGACTTTCGTCGGATCCGGAGTCGATAAGGGCTGACAGAACTGTGGTGACATTGTGGTGAGTTATCTGGATTTGCGTGAGTCTGTGGTTCTTGGCTGATCGGGGTGACGGAGAACTCACCGGAGGGTTGCCCTTCGTGGTGCAGGCTTCCACCAAGTGTCCAAGACCACCACAATAATAGCAACGGCCCTCTCGGCGTCGGCGCTGTCTCTCCTCCGGCGAAAGCCGAGCCCTTCCCAGTTGCATGGGTTCGTCGCGAGCGAGGTCCACCTCTCCTGGTTCCGGTCGGGAAGGAGCGATGAATCGCGGCCTTCTGACCTCCGGTGTCGGCGTCCAGGGGGTGGGTTCCTCCCTCCTTCGTGGTCCGCCGATCTTGGCCAGCTCCTGGCGACGATGATCGGTCCGGATGGCGAGGGAAATCAAGGCGTCCAAGACCGCGGGGAGATCTACGGGAACCAGAAGCTCTTGAATAGCGGGTGAGAGTCCTTTTAAAAAATGGTCGTGAAGTGCGATGGCGTTCCAGCCACTGCTCATTGCCAACGTTCGAAAGCGAACTGCATAGTCGCTGACAGATTCGTTGCCTTGCTGAAGTCGGCTCAGTGCTCGTGCCTTCTCTCGGTCATTGTTTTCTGGATCAAAGACTTGGCGCAAAGCGATTTGAAAGTCCTGTACGCTTTGGCAGACCGAGGAACCCCTGGCCCATTCTGCGGTCACCCAGGTTTTGGCCCGTCCCGTCAGGTGAGACACCATGAAGGCCACTCGGGACCGGGCTGTGGAAAATGCCTGTGGTAAATGTTCAAAATGAATATCACATTCCGTGAGGAAAGTCTGACAGCGTCCGGGTTCACCGGAGTATCGTTCTGGGGAGGCCAGTCTCAATCCTACCCCGGTGAATGGCGTGGTCGGTACAGAGAACTCAGGGTGAGGAATCTGTCCAGTGGGAGCTGGCGCTCGACGCCGTGAAAGGCCTACCAGCTCGTGGACCTGGCTGGTCAATTCCTCCATCCGGGACAGCATGGTCTGTTGGATCCGGTCCTGGTTGTTGAGCCGGGCCTCCTGGCTCTGCAGTGCGGCCTCGACCGTGCCTGCTGGGTCCATGCTGGCCGAAGTGTACTGACAAGGCGGGGTCAAGTAGGACTCAGACGCAGGCGTAAGGTAGGCCACCAAGGCAGCAGGTTTATTTCCGGCCAACAGTGGTCTCCTCTCAAACTGAGAGGAGAACAGGGAGGGGAAAAAGTGGAGAACAAAAAGCGCTCCACTAGGGAGGAAAAAACAGGCAAAAGGTACTGGGGACAACAGAAAGCGCTCCGCTAGGGAGGAAAAAGGGCACAAGGCAAAAGGGGTAACTAAAGGCGCTCCAAAAGGGAGGAAAAGGCACAAAAACAAGGCAACAACGCTAGGCAACATGAACGAGGACATAAGGACTGTGGACGCTTCCATGCACTGACGGTGACACTTCGGCACAGAGGGGAGAATGCAGCTGGCTTTTATTGTGTGGGTTGATTGGTGGCAGGTGGTGATAATCATGGGCGGGGACCGGTAATGAGTGAGCGGCAGGAAGGGCAAGTGACCTGGGGTGAGAGGAGAGTTAGGGTTTTCACAGTAAGACAGGAAACATGGACAACAAAACAAAAGCATGGGACGTCACGCCGGTGGCGGCGTGACAGGGTTTGGTTGATACTGGATTTCACTTTGATGGATTGGATGTACTGGCTTCTATGGATCTCACTCTGCCTCATCGATCCTTCCCTCCTTCCTCTCTTTAGTTTTTCCTCTGGTCTCTTGAGATCTCGCTAATTTGCTGGAATTTAGAGGCTTCCGGGGTTGGCGTAAGACTTTGATTTTGTTACCATGGGGAAGGCAGGAAGTGTTTGGTCGGTGCTGGATTTCACTTTGATTTATCTTTCTTTTCTCTTTCTTTTTTCTGACCTTTTCTCTGGTCTCCTGACCATTTGAACCTCACTACTCTGGCAAGATTCTGAAGTACCTGGTTAGGGCGAAGGGTAATGGGATATTTATAAGGTTTTAGGTGAATTAATGAGTAGAGTATAAATTTATACGTATTTGCACGCACACGCACGCGCACGCACGCACGCGCACGCACACAAACGCACACACACAAACGCACGCAAACGCACGCATACATACACACAAAAAAAAAAAAAAAAAAAAAGAGCAATGATGATAAGACGTTGAATCGGTAAGACTACCGAATGAACAATTCTGAGCTCTTTAAAAAAAAAAAAAAAAAAAATTAGCTTCTATCTGTATTAGTAGTCCTTATACTGAAAAATTCACCATATTTATTGAATGACCCTCATAGATAGATAGATAGATAGATAGATAGATAACTTAAAAGAACACAAGACTTATGAATAACTAACCAGCTATTCCGTGAAATGGATCATTTCAACTCTTCCCTGAAAAATTTGCCAATTTATGTTGAGCAATTATGATTTTATAGCACTTTATGAATACTTGTACGTTAAGTACTGTATCGGCATTTTGGACAGTCACGTGATCATCGTGACTGATCGTATCGCGTGCATAAATTACACATTGAATGACATGGCCGCCAGTGGCAACAAAGAACTCACGAGGAATTATCGCGTCCCACGGCGGACATCAAAGGTGGAATTTCGCCTTAGAACAAAGAAGCACTTCTTCAAAAGCAGTACAGCCACGCAGGACACCGAAAGCCGGATAAAACTGGCAGATTCGGCCGCTGGCTAGTCGAGTGGATGTTAAACATCCGGGTGACTTTTCACTCTGCTACATGTTGTGTGCTAGGCCTGCTTCAATCCAAATTAGGAGCGGACACCCCCCACTGCTCCACCCCTACATGGAATGACATGAAATCGGACGTGTTGAAGACTTTATTCTGAACGGAATTGGCGCAGTATTTGGGATCCAAGACGTCTTTTTCTTGCACGTTAAGTCAGCAAGCTCCCATTGAAATGAGCAAAGACGGCTTCTGGTTACGGGAATACTTCATCACGATCACTTGACCAGGTACATGTTGTCCCACACCGTACCATCGAATTCGGACACTTAATCCGTTTAAACTAAAATTTAGGGAATATGATGCCAAAGATATTTGTACTTTTATTCTTTATAAAAAATGCCTAATCCAATACTGAAAAATGATTAATAAGGCTTGTGTTGCTTTAATCTGGTGAGGGAAAGTAGATTGACTAGTTCATATAATTTATCAAAACTTTCCAAATGACAAGTGGTTGTTATAACTTGTGAAAGGTATAAAAGATAAGTTTGCGTTGAAGCAATGGCACACCCTCCTCTGCCTCTAATTGGCTGGTAGGCGATGCCTTTGCTGATTAGATTGGCTAACTTTACGCATGAGAACTGATGAGCCAATTGCAGATAGAGTCAGAGTCATAAACAGGATGAATGATCCTTCAAATAATGTCCGGAGCGTCGACAGTATTCCGGAGTTTTAGCTCAACCGGAGCCCATCATGCTTATACACCAGAGACTGATTGCAGTGTGACTTCGATCTCCGGAGTGGGCGCTGCCAGTTACACACTTGCCTACATTATTACTTTCTTTTTAGTAGCTAGGCTGGTTGTTGATTTTAAAGTAAGTTACAACACAAGAATGGAGACATGTACTTTAAGATTTGACCTAAAACAATATTGAGACAAAAGTGACTGTTCACAATTTTTGTTCATTGGTCACTAAATATTGTTTTACAACATTTTTTTATACTGTATATTTGTCTCATGACAAACTCATTTCACATTAATTCAGACCTTTTTTTGCTACCAGTAATGACTACAAACTGCTGAAGTCAATGAAGTCATGATAGTTTTATTATTGTGAGCAAGTAAAAATGACATTTTTTTTACATGTCGTATCTTAAACAGGACGTTTTTCTGGAATACTTTAAAAAAAAATGTGGAATTTTATAGTATTCCCACTTCTACAAGGACCATTTTCCGTACAAATTCTGTACGTCATACAAATGGCATGGCTTCATAGTGAAATAGTGAGTGGGAGATTAGACTGGCTTGCCAGCAGTCCAGACTGGCGTCCCTTTGTCTATGTTTTGTGCATTATGTAGTACAAAATGCGGCAATATAGACCATGCACTGTTAAGCAATTGAAGTTCAAACAGTAATGAATCTAAATAATTCCACCAAGAAAGATTGAACAATTAGTGTCCTCAGTTCCCAAACAATTATTGGGTGTTGTTACACAGTAAATTCTGTAGAGTAAATTTGACTCTATTTAGAGTGGAACCAAATTAAATCAGTTTGAGATGAATATTGACAATTGAAAGAAAGTAAAATAAAGAATTGAAAAAATAAATAAATAAAAGTCATTCAAGGCTTGAAGAATGAAATCACGACCTTCAGTTTGGGAGACAGTTGAGTTCGTTCCCCAACCCTTGAGTGACTTTTTTTTTTTTTTTTCTAATTCTTTATTTTACTTTCTTCCAAGTGTAAATATTACTCTAAAAGGGAGTTAATTTGGTCCCACTCTAAATAGAGTCAAATTTACTCTCAATAGAGTCAAATTTACTCTACAAAATGTACTGTGTAGTAAGAAATGTGATGTAAAACAGTGGTAAACATGCCGCTTTCCTAGTGTTTTTGGAATGTGTTGCAGGTATAAAATTCAATATGGTTGAATATTAAGTATATAAACGAATGAATGAATCAATGAAGATTATGTTTGAATAGTAAATATATTGTCTTAATTGTGCATTCAGTTGAATATACAGTCGATTGTAAAGAATTTGCAAATCTTTGTATTCTGTTTTAATTACATTTTATACTACAACTCAGCTTCATTGGTGTTTGTACTTTGCCACGAGGTAATTTTATTTGAGAACAGCAAATGCATATTGAATATTTCACATACAGAAAAGTGAGAGATGGAGATCAGGGAGGAAAGTCACAAGGAAAGAACACTAAAGCAAAGATTTTCTGTCTTTGCATTAAAGGTGCAACAATTTATTAAGAACTAAATGATTACAAAATTAGCTGTTAATTACTTATGCAAATCGATGAATCGTTTAGGTAATTGTTTTTAAAATTGTCCAAATGCTTGTAATTTCAGCTTCTCAACAGTACATTTCTCTGATTTCTGTAGTTCTCCATGTGGACGGATTATTTTTGTCTTGAATCAAAATAAAACAATTGATTTTACATTGGAAAGCAATGATCAATATTTTCCCCTGTTTTCTGACTTACTGATTAACTGAATCATAATTTTCTTTGCGCACTGTCAAGTTGGGATACTATTCTCTTTTGTTAATGAAGGGATGGAAACCTTTAAAAAAAAAAAAAAAAGCTATATATTTTTTTTTTATCCGACACATTTATTAATTGCAAAAATAACAGATTAATATCAATTATTAGTTATTATTAGTTACAGCTCTAGATGGAAATATTTACAAAAGGGAAGAAGTGGACTGAGCAAAAAAAGGATAGAAGAAGACAAAGGACCGGTGAAGGATGGGAGCAGAAGTAGGCATTTGGGAAAGAGGGGTTCAAAAGGTCAAACTAATTTCTTAACTTTCTTTCTCCTATTTCAGCCCACGGTCACATTCTAAATTGCACTTGTGGTTGACCTTGTGAATGTGTGGACTTAAAACAAACATTTTTACATTAAAAACTGAGATTAATATACAGCAGGATACATTTTTTTTATTTTTATTCTTGAGTTTGAAAATGCGAAGCTGTGACCCAGGTTATATATTCAAGAGCAAGCCAAGTAGTGCAATAGTGTAAAGGCTGAATATAGGGTAGAGGGCTGTGATGGGCGGTGGGGCAAACTTACAAGAGGAGATGATGAGAATGAAAAGAGGAGGACAAAGAGAGGGAGGAAGCACGAGGAAGCATTTGTATTTGACCGCAGGTTGACCTCCTCCCTCTCACCTCTCCTTCACCTCCCTTCCTCCATCCTTCATCTTAGACAGAGGAGGCCTGAGACACGAGCATGCACACACACACACGCGCATCCCTACACACACACACACACACACACGACAGTAACTCGTCCTGGTGGTGTCCTATTCTATGCCCAGCAGGAAAGTTCAAAATGGGCCGAGTGAATGACATGTCGACACGCACACACGCATGTCCACCCACATCCACACTATCCTAGTCATGACCATGCCAGGGGTGTTTATATGGTGCAGATGTTGAAACGGAAATGAGTGCAGTCAGAGACATAAACACATGTGACCAAAATGCCAACACTTACTTTTTTTGCTTTATCTAAAATTAGACAACAAATATCCACATAATTCCAACACACACGTACAATTACGACAAGTGAATGCATTATAGGGATAGACCGATTATCGGCTGGGCCGATTATCGGCGCCGATATTAAGCATTTTGAGAAATATCGGCATCGGCCATTTTGACGAATCATATGGCCGATAATAGATCAATTTTTTTTTTTAAGTGTTAACTTCAGGAAACTAATTTAAATGTAAATGTTTTAAAAAAAGTTTTTATTTTCATTTTTGTCGACCCTGGGAACTCTCTGCACCTTCTGTTTTTGGTTGAAATTAAAACTGAGATAAGTAAAAATTTAATACTTTGGATATTTTTAAATTTTGGAAGACTTTTATTTCGTGTAGAAAAAAAACCCCTTAAAAATATTTTACTAACCCTAAAAGTTGCTCAATAAACATATGCTTTAAAAAAAAAAAAAAAGATAAGAGCTGGAGTTTGTATTTTTTCCAAATTTTGATGTCCCTTTTTAGTGAAAATAAATATCGGCTCCAAATATCGGTTATCGGCATCCTTCACTACTAATAATTGGTATCGGTATCGGGCCCGAAAAAACCTTATCGGTCTATCTCTAGCAACCATGTTTTCTGAGAATCACCCTTGTACAAAATGAATGTGTTTGTATTCATTCGTACGTACCGATTCATTCATCTGGATTTTTGTGTGACCTTTTCTGGATTTGGCCGCATGTCGTATCTTAGTATGAAAACCCCGTAAGTCTTAAAAACGGAAGCATCTATTCACCTATGCTCCTGTTTTGCGTCACCCTAGCAGTGCTTTACCCTTTGTTGTCGGATTCCGGAGTGGGGGCCGTCTTGTCTCAGCGCTGCCCAGCCGACCAGAAGCTTCACACTTATGCCTACTTCTCGCGCTACCTCAGCCCGAACAGAGAACTACTAGCCATAGTTTTGAACTTGCAAGAGTGGAGGCACTAGCTGGAGGGCGCCAGGGAACCCTTCACTATGTACACCGACCACAAGAACCTGGCCTACATCCGCACGGCCAAGAGACTTAATTCACAACAGGCCAACACCAAACCCGATGCCCTGTCTTGACTTCACGAGGCGGCAGAGGACGATGCGGCAGACGAGACCATCATTCCCTGCGACCGGGTGGCGGGTGCGCTAAGATAGAAGGTGGAGAAGAGGATCCAGGAGGCACAAACCCAAGCTCTGTTTCCAGCCGAATGGCCAAGTGGTCGACTGTTTGTTCCAGGGCATTTGCGATCTGAGGTCCTGCAATGGGATCACGCGTCTCTGGTCCTCTGCCAACCCGGGACGAGACGCACCCACTTCTGGCACAGAGGTTTTGGTGGCCTGGGATGCACAAGGACGTGTCTCAGTTTGTCAACGCCTGCATTTTATGTGCCAGCAGCAAGGCTTCTCATTGGCCGCCCGCTGGACTGTTGCGGCCCTGCATGTTCCGTCTCGGCCTTGGTCCCATGTTTCTTTGGACTTTGTCACCAGCTTACCTGCATCGCGAGGGAACAAGGTCGGCCCACTTCATTGCCTTGTCTAAACTGCCGTCGGCCTTGGGAACCGTCAACCTGCTCATCCGTCACATCTTCCAGCTCCATGGCACTTCCCAAAACATCGTCTGGAACCGCTGGCCCCAGTTCGTATCTAAGGTCTGGAAAACGTTTTGCACCGCCATGGTTGCCACAGCAAGCCGGTCCTCCGGATAGCATCCCCAGACCAATCAGCAACCCCACGTCTTGGTCTATGCACTTGCCTTGGGTTGAGTACGCCCACAACACGCGAGTCTCCTCTTCCACTGTCCACTCGCCGTTTATGGCAGCCTACGGGTACCAGCCTCCACTCTTTCCAACACAGGAGAAGGAAGTGTCCATCCTTTTGATACAGCACCACCTCCGGAGGGCGCAGAGAGTGTAGAAGGAGACCCGAGCTGCTCTCTCACGTACCACCACCCAAAACCAGAACATCGTCAACCGCCGGTGAATGCCTGCACCAGATTACTGTCCGGGACAGCAGGTCTGTCCACCCGGGACTTGCACTTGGCGGAAGGGTTTACGAGGCTGGACCCTCGTTTTTTTTGGACCATAGAATCCATCATCAACCCAGTCTCTCTCTGAATAAAGCTCCTGCCTATGCTCAAGATCCACCCAGTGTTTCTTTTCCTGATAAAGCTTGTGACCACCAGTTCCCTGAGTTCTCCAACGGTGCTTCCTCCTCCTCCATGTATGGTCGACGGTGATCCGGTCTAGATGGTCAGAGCCATCATTGATTCCGGGTCCGCGGGGTGCCGTACCTGGTCGACTGGGAGGACTACGGGCCAGAGGATTGCCAATGGGTCCCCTGCTCTTGGATCCTCGATCCGTCCTTGGTCCGGGATTTCCGCTTCTCCCATCATGACAAACTAGGTAGTCCACCAGGGGGCGTCCGTTGAGCGGGGGTGGGGGTACTGTGATGATCTGAGCAGTCAGGTTTCGCTCTGTTTGTTATTGTTGTGTTGGAACAATGATGTGACCACAAGGGGCGCCATTGCGACTCACACAGCTTTTGTCATTCATGTAATCAGTCTGTGCCCCCCAACCACGTGCTCCTGTCAATGGGCGGGAGTGCGCATGGCGTCTCAGATCTCTGAAGTGCTTCGGAAAACTAACACACACTACATACTTGCACCTGTCGACGGGAATGCGCAATCGAGGGGCACAAAGTCGGAAGCACAAGTATTGGGACGTGGCCCACACGTCGCGAACTGGAATCAGAGCTGATGTGTAAAAACACGGAAGTCGGAAGTCCCGCCTCTTCCGTGGTATATACCCCATTGTGTTCCTCATGTCACATGGTTAGCTGAAGCTGCGTTTAAATGTGGTATATAAAATGAACTTGCACTTGTTACGGTGATGGTAGTAATTGAATGAATAATGGAAAGTTACTGTTCAGAAATGAGGCCTATTAGGCAGATATTGTGCTACGTATGTATTATACATTAAAATATTTTTTTTTTGCGGCGGTCTATGGCCATGGTCATGGTTTGAGAAGGTTTTTTTTTTTTTTTTAAATCAACATTTCGTTAAAAAAAAAAAAATGTTATTTTATTGCTTTGAGATGTCCACGCAGCATACTGTTTGTGCACTTCTTTGCCCTGTCAATTGGAAATGATTCGCTATTTTTTTAATGGGGATGGAACTTGTTGAAATGGAAATGTTTTATTTGATTCATCGATTAATTTAAAACAAAAAAAAACATCCATCCATCCATCCATCCATCCATTTTCTTGACCGCTTATTCCTCACAAGGGTCGCAGGGGTGACGTGGTACACCCTGAACTGGTTGCCAGCCAATCGCAGGTCACACAGAGACGAACAACCATCCACACTCACAAGCACACCGAGGGACAATTCGGAGCCCCCAATTAACCTGCCATGCATGTCTTTGGAATGTGGGAGGAGACCGGAGTACCCGAAGAAGACCATTTAAAAAACAGTCGACAGGTTAATCAATTATTGAAATAATTGTTAGCTTCAGCCCTAATTAAAAGTTAAATAGGTCTTTTAATGCACTGGAGCAATTTTCTGGGGTTTAAATTAAAGATTAGTATTTCAATGCATGCCAATAATTAGATTTGCTATGGAAATGCTCCTTTGTGTGTATGTATGAATATGCTTTTCTTAACCGTGGCCAACCTCAGCTCTATTTTTTTCAATACTCCAAAAGAGTGCCATCAGTCTCTCTCAGCCAGTCTATCTATCTGTGTGGGGGTGTGCGAGCGTGCGTGTGGGGGTGTGTGCGCAAGTGTGTATGTGACTTTGACCTCCGGGTGAACTAGCCTCCAACAGCTTTGCCATCATCCTACTACAAGCACCCTCTCTTATTTCTGAAAGTGCTTTTTTCACTACAGTGCACACAGTTTGCATGAATATTAAGACACACATACATTTCAATTTTGGAAAGTTGATGTTGGTTAAATGCAATCCAGTTCCTTTTGACTGCAAAAATGGAAGAAGCAGAGGTGCTAAAGAGAAAGAAAAGTAGCCTGGGAAAAAAACAAACAAACAAACAAACAAAGAAAAAAACAATACATAATAGATGTATGGTCATTCGTGCAAAAGTGATTTTAATTTCAATAAAGGTGATGGGCTTTATGTGGCATCTTTCCAGGTACTTCCAAATACTAAATATTGAGAGCAGCTATATATTAGGGGTGCAACGATACGCAAAATTCACGATTCAGTTCGTTTCGATACATTTGTGTCACAGTTCAATATTGTTTCGATGCATTTTTTTTAATGTACAATTTAAATCTTTTTTTTTTTTTTTTTATTTGTAGTGTATTGAAATTACCAACATTTTGTTTTGACTCAAAAGTAAAATTTTTAAGTCTGGTATAGCAATGCCTGCCTCATTTTCTGCTGTGCATACTTAGAAGTTAGAACCATAAGTATATGTCAAAATAAAAAAAGCACCTTGTCAAAAATTAATTTGATAAATCACCTATCTTCTGTGGTGGATCCTTATCAGTCGAGTATACATAAAAATAATATCTCCCCTAATACTATGTTTTTGAAACATCTTTGTTTTCAAATGTTTGAAACATTGTAACGTGGAATGATCCAAACAGCTTGTATCATCTGGTCCCTGACTGTATTTTTATAGGCAGAATATAAAACACACACTTAATCCCTTAAAGCTGTCGCAAAGGAACCTTGCTCAATAGCATGTGAAGAAACAGTGTTGTCCAAAAGAAAAGGGTCGCATGTGGATGGCAATGGTTTCACTTACTATATATAGTAAGGGTGCAACGATACTTCAGCTTGACGGCATCCCTTACCGCTGGTGTGGATTGTCGCCACAACAGACACCCACCACCTTACGGCCACAGCTTTCATTGGCCTCCTCACCAATGGAGGCACGGAACATGGCCCACTCGAGCTCAATGTCCCCGGGACAAGGGAGAAGTTCTGCCGGAGGTGGGCGTTGAAACTCTTTCTGACAGGGGATTCCGCCAGACGTTCCAAGCAGACACTCACAATACGTTTGGGTCTGCCAGGTCGGACTGGCATCCCCCACCATTGAAGCCAACACACCATCAGGTGGTAATGAGTTGGCAGCTACACCCCTCTCTTTACCCGAGTGTCCAAAACATCTAAACTATTGTAACTTTAACAACTTTTCACGTTATTTTCTTCCTTTATAAGGAAAATATCACTGTGTGGCGTACGGTTGTATCAATAAGTATAAAATAAGTGTGGGAGAAACTCTAAATGCAGATTTCATCAGTAAGAATGTGAATATAAATTTTCTCTCATACGGTATTTTTCCGAGTGCTACTCAGATTGGAAACATCAATAACGAAATGGAAAGCAAAGCAGCAAAGCACTTAAGGAAAAAAAAAAACAACAATCGCTGTGAAATGTAAACCTAACTTCTGAAAGTCCCGCCTGAGATAATACTCTGAATGGTTGCTGTAAACAATGAAGTTCTTCCTTTGCTCTCAATATATATATATATATATATATATATATATATATATATATATATATATACATACATACATACATACATACATACAGGGTCAGGCAAAATGGCTAAAATATAATCCCAATAAAGAATCCATAAAATTAGATTGATCTCTAAATTAGCAGACAAGTAATGGTGATAAGTGTGTTGTGCAGAGCAGACCTAATTAGGGCAACAGCTGCTCTGAGTGAATGTTTCTCTGCGTGAGTAT
The DNA here is from genome assembly GCF_051991245.1 of Festucalex cinctus. Lineage (NCBI taxonomy): Eukaryota > Metazoa > Chordata > Actinopteri > Syngnathiformes > Syngnathidae > Festucalex > Festucalex cinctus. Next base: position 41,236,121 of record NC_135411.1, read on the forward strand.
GTGTCAGTGTGTAGATTGATGGTTTCTAGTTTAAGATTTCAATTTCCTCCTCATCCTGCCATGTCAGAAGCTGTAAATCAGCATGCACACACACATGCACAAACACATGCGCGTAAGCACAAAACAACACACAATCACACTATTTGTGCACTGGAGTTTATTTACAACACACTGTGTAATACATGGGTGATTCGATTCATTTTAATGATTTTATTTTTTCGCGTCACGTCACGTACAGCATGCAAAATCATAAACAATGTAAAAGAAATGTACAGTAGGCCTGAGGTGCAAAACCTAACAGCAAATAACACATCAATGGCAAAAAACAACAAAAAAACATGACAGCAAATTAAAAAGAAACAAAAAAACTGAACACAATGGCAGATTAAAAAACATAGCTGCATATTAAAAAAAACAATGGAAAAAGACATCCATACATCCATTTTCTGAACCTCTCACTGTTCACAAGGGTCGCGGGGGGTGCTGGCGCCTATCTCAGCTGGCTCTGGGCAGAAGGCGGGGGACACTCTGAACTGGTTGCCAGCCAATCGCAGGGCACACAGAGACGAACAACCATCCACACTCACACGCATACCTAGGGACAATTCAGAGCACCCAATTAACCTGCCATGCATGTCTTTGGAATGTGGGAGGAGACCGGAGTACCCGGAGAAGACCCACGCGGGCACGGGGAGAACATGCAAACTCCACCCAGGAAGGCCGGAGCCTGGACTCGAACCGGAGTCCTCAGAACTGGGAGGCGGACGTGCTAACCACTCAACTTCCGTGCCGCCCAGAACAGCAAATAAAAAAAAATAAAAAATACACAACACAGGATCAGTGTATCATAACCATCCACATGCTATGTGTAATTTGACCCCATGGAGTGATACATGTGTCTGATAAAGCTCCTGCGTGCTTTCAAAGGCTCTTCTTGTGGCTCCAGTAGCCTCATTATAACATCACATTTTGCACATCATTTGTGAGGAATTTGACACATGGTCCAACAACCAAACAGTTACCCTGATCCTTGCTCAGTCAAAATGGCACGCCACACTTAAGGTGTTGAGAAAAACAGTCAGAACAACATCATTGAAATGCGTCTTCAGTGTGTGTGTATGTGTAACAGATGTCAACGACTGCAGGATCTACTCACTTCTTCCCATTGCCTTGGACTCAAGGAAAAATCGGACCCTGTCTGCTTCTCCACCTTGCACACGTCTTCTGGAACTCTGCCTTGTCTGATTGCCAGTCTGTGTACAAAACTTGGCCTGGTATTATATGCATTTATTATCATTATTTATGTTTTTTTTTTTCCATGTCTTTGCCTCGAGTCTTCATTTGGCTCGGTGTCACCCACTATATAGTTCAGGCCAAAAGGAAATAATTTTTAGGAGTAGACATGGATTGATATGATTATTTTTATTTTTTATTTTTATTTTTTTTATTTTTTTTTTCAAAATGAGTAATTTGGCAGTATGCGAAGGATAAGTATTATACCAGGTTGTATTAATAGGTCAAATGAGATTCAAACAATGATCAATATAAGCATAACAATGCTTCTAAATTCTAAAGCCTCAAGCCAGAATCAGCAGTTTCTGGTGAAGATGATAAACATCATGTTGGCTTTGTAGAGCTGCTGAGGTAAGTTGGTCGAAGGTGGAAGTCAATCCTTGAAACTAAACTACAATAACGGGATGCCTTTCAAGTTCAGACGGCCTTTCTAGTTGTGTTCACTGTGGTTCTTGTGATTTATCACTACAGAGTGGACATCTTCAGATTTGGGGTTTTACTAAGAAATGTTCCTACATTTCCCCAACTGAGAAAGGTGACGCACAAGTACTTGGAAGAAAGGTAGTTTGAATTCTAAAAATGTTTAGGAAATGTGCAACATGCAAATTTAACTAATTTAATTGTGTTCTTAGAAGGTTGTTTTTTTGAACATGTTATGTATGGTGAAATTATCTTACAGTTTGAATCTACTTTCACCATATGTTAATGCAAACAATACTGAATCATTTGCTCCATACTACAGCTGTCTCCAACTCAATGCAAACATGAATACAACACAAATGTATAACTGTCGGAACAATAAAGCAAGTTGCAGTATGGCTATCGTGAAATTAAAGCAGTTTGCGTGTGATAGAGTTGTGTGCTTGCGAGAGGAAACGGCACAGTGCAACCTTTTTGTGACATCACCGTGACCCCTGAGACCATCTCCAGGGAGATGAGCAGAGTCACTCGGAAGGACTGGAAAGCAGAGGTGATCCAGAGGTCAAAAGACAGGCATCTCTCTTCCTAATATTTTAATGGGTCTCAGTGTTTCATGCTTTATATGCCTTCAAGTGGTCTCGCTGCCTCGCTGATCCTTTATAAACACATAAACATCGACCGAGCCAAGAGTTCAGAGTTCACTGTGATACGCTATGTGCAAAATAGACAGAGGTTTATAGTATAGAAGTTGGCCCGCATGCTGTCTCTGTTCAAGTACTTACATTATAGTGTCAACTTAGCCGCATATCCCAACCACAAACACAATTCTTACTACTTTTTATCAAAACAACATAGATTGCCAGAAGGAACATTGTGTATGTATCTATCAATACAAATATGATTTAACATCACAAAACTGAACGGATCAGTCAATAATAGAATTGAAGCGGCTGCATTGTGCAGAACGTGTAGCATAGCAATGGAGGATAGCTGGATCGTCGCAGTTTGCAGGCATCCGGTGAGCTACATGTATCAGGACCGGGCCAAAAAGGAGATTGCTTGAAGATAAGCGTGGAGGTTGGCTTTCTGGTGAGTTTGTGTGTTTAATTGTCGAAGTTTGAAGCAAGCTAGCAATGCTACACTAAAGTTAGCACCACTAACCGAAGCAGAAATCCCTCCTCTTCCTTCGTTGCGGCGCGACACGAAACAAATCCCATTGAGAACTACGCGAACAATCACGCAAGACCAGCGTAGCGTCACAATATTTTCGGTCAGCACGAACGTAGCATTAGCCCCAAAAAGAAAATGTAAATGTTTTCATGATTCTACAATGTTTTACACATAACACATAAGCAACATATATCAACACTTAATATAATACAACCCCTGGCGAAAAGTATGGGCTCACCAGTCTTGGACGAGCACTCACTCAGAGGTTTTTATTCTGTAGATCAAACTCAGATAAAAAGCATGAAACAGTTGTAAGGTCATTGCAAAGTGCAACATCTTGGCTTTCAGAAACACGACAAGAAATGAAGAAAAAACATTGTGCTGGTTAGTAAATGTTACTTTTATAGCGTAAGTGCAGGGAAATAAATATGGAATCACTCTATTCTGAGGAAAAAACAATATGGAATCACTCCATTTTGAGCAGAAAATAAGGAAACACCCAGTCAATTTCCTTTCCTTAATTGGGCACCTGCCTCAAATTAAATCTGCTCGTTAGTCAGCAGTTAAAAACAGTTCAGCTTGGAGGGCTGCTGGACCAAGTGGATTGGCAAGAATCATGGCTCCAACAAGGGAGATGTCTCTTGAGACCAAAGACAGGATTATCAAACTTCTTGAAGAAGGTAACTCTACACATTTGGTTGCCAAAGATGTGGGGTGGTCACAGTCAGCTCTATCGAAGATCTGGACCAAGTACAAACAGCATGAGAAGGTTGTTAAAGTCAAGCGTACTGGTAGACCAAGGAAGACGTCTAAGCGTCAAGACAACTAAAGGCCATATGTCTTGAAAACAGAAAATGCACAACAAGACAAATGAAGAAGAAATGGGAGGAAGCTGGAGTCGATGTATGTGACAGAACTGTGCAAAATCGCTTCAAGGAAATGGGATTTGCATACAGGAAAGCTAAAAGGAAACCATCATTGACGCTTAAACAAAAAAGAACAAGACTGCAATGGGCTAAGGAGAGGCAATCATGGACTGTGGATGACTGGATGAAGGTTATCTTCAGTGATGAGTCACGAATCTGCATTGGACACGGTGATGACGCTGGAACTTTTGTTTTGTGCCGTCCCACTGAGATTTACAAAGAGGAGTGCCTAAAGAAAACATCCAAATTCCCACAGTCCTTGATGATATGGGGCTGCATGTCAGGCAAAGGCACTGGGTGGGTGGGGATAGCCTTAGGATGGACCAATCACAATCATCTTTGTATCTGCAAAAATGTGAGGCATAACAGTGTTGATAACATTTCATGTTAATGTAGTTTGTTTTGAAATATAAAGCATAAAGTGGACATTTGTGGTGGATGTATTACTTGAGCCACAGAGACTTTTGATTTGTGACACGTGAAGTCATTTTTAATTTCGCTACCTGCCGCGAAATGGCGTCGTTCATCTCCATCCATCCATTTTCTTGACCGCTTATTCCTCACAAGGGTCACGGGGTGCTGGAACCTATCTCAGCTGGGTATGGGCAGTAGGTGGGGTACACCCTTGACTGGTCGCCAGCCAGTCGCAGGGCACACAGAGATGAACAACCATCCACACACACAAGCACACCTAGGGACAATTTGGAGCGCCCAATTAACCTGCCATGCATGTCTTTGGAATGTGGGAGGAGACCGGAGTACCCGGAGAAGACCCACGCGGGCACGGGGAGAACATGCAAACTCCACCCAGGAAGATCCGAGCCTGGACTCGAACCGGAGACCTCAGAACTGGTAGGTGGACGTGCTACGGTCATCTCATTTCTCCAAAGATTTGTCCCTCTTCTTGCCTCACTCCTCAGTCTCCTTGATGGAAATTCTTGTGGGAGGAGTTAGCATGTAAACAGATGAGGACCAAGGAAGGTGCAATTGGAAATGTTCTCCATTTTGACCTGCTGGTAATGTGTTCTCTGTCAACAGTCTTGGCTGCTTAATTGCTAAATTGATCGGAGAAGTCAGCCTGCGCTGGTATTTTTTCGATTCAGCTCCAGATGAAGGAAGGTGCTATAGTGTTGCATTACTAGCTGCTTTGATTTTGGTCATACTCTAGTTGCCGTCCTTTGTGCCTGAAGCGTTACTGTGTCGTCCATTCCGGTGCAACTTAATAAGGTGTAAGTACATGTCTTAACGGCAAATTTGTGTTTCATTTTGTTTGAAGTTTGAAGTCATACTTGACTTCAAGTATTTCTGTAATAGTGATTGCGTGTGTGCGTGCGTTTGGACTCCACAAGGGCTTCATTTTCCTTTTAAATGCTTGTATGAATTTTCTGTTGAATTTTTATCTTGCATAGATAGATTTTTGTTGTGCTCCATCCACCAACTTTTGGTAATCGTTCTTGTTACGACACTTTGTCATTGTTGTTTTTTGTTATGCTTTATTGTTGTGCCACTTGGGGTGGAATAAAGATTGTGCAGCTGTTTCCAAACAATTACATTTGAGTAGATGGCCATTCTCTGGCCATAGGCCGTCATGGCACAAATGGAAAAATGAGATGAGCCCATAGTCTCTTCAGCGTGTCCTGGCTCGTCCCCTAGGCCTCCTCCTGGTAGTATGTCCCCAAAAGAAACTCATCAGGGAGGCGTCCAAGAGACATCCCAACTATAAGCCAGAGCGACCTCATCTCGTTCCTCTCGATGCAGAGGAGCAGCAGCTTGATTCTGAGCTCCTCCCGATGACTCGTTTGTCCTGGGTGATAAAAAGTCTCTCGCAACTTGGCCACGAGGACCATTGGGACACATAAACCCCTCAACCACGATAAGGCAGCTCAGGGAGTAGACTAGAGTGTATAACACTGAAGGGAAAATCGGAAAGTAGATCTTTTTCCAATGGAGTTTCAATTTCAGGCTATTTTTGTGGTTTTGCCACACTTTCACTTGCATAGTTATGCTTCGAGCATGCTGGCTCTCGCTCAGTGCCTGAAATAGTGGCTCAATTTCAGATTTAAATTGGCGATGAATTGGTTGGGCTCTATTATTATTATTATTATTATTATTATTATTATTATTATTATTATTATTATTATTATTATTATTATTATTTTATTTTTATTTTTTTATTATTTATTTTATTTTTATTTTATTTATTTATTTATTATTATTATTATTTTTATTCACACTTACGTCAGTTTTGAGTTCTTCGTTGTTTGATTGAGTCAATACCTCCTTCATCCAATCCTACACATGGCGACTCGAAATGGGTGTGCAAGGTTTTCTAAGGTCCTTTCATATTTCATGCATTCTAATATTTTTGATGGCGTGCCATGTTTCAATATATCTATTTTTATTTGTGTCGTTTTCAAAAATTCAGTGATTTTCCTGCTTACCACTAGAGGGAGCCCACGTACTACCTCACTTTGAAAATCACCACTCATCCCTTTCAAAGAGGAGGAGCTACTGGAGCTGATCCCAGCTGACTGTGCGAAAGGCAGACTACATCCTGGACTGGTCGCCAGTTAATCAACAGCGCACATGGACAACATTTCAATCACATGCACACCTATATTCACTGAGCACGCTGCCCCACACTGTCTATATGAATGTCAGTCGCGTGTACAATGACACAAACAGGCATCTGCATCAATTAACAATAATAGAACATTTGCATAGTCAATAAATTAGCTACATGCACATTATTAGCTTTTTCAAATGAAAAAAGACAACATCATCTAACCAAAGCTGAGGCATTACTGCATAGAAATAATGATCTTCAGTATTTGACCTTTGACTGCATAGTAGAATTGACCTATACTTGTTCAGATGCTGTCTTCTTTCTCTCTATATAGTATATATTTAGAAATGGTTGTATAAATTAAACATATAATGATAGCTTTTCAGGGGTCCTTGGATGGACAAAGAGAAAAGAAAAGGAGACAATAGAAGACCAAGGGATGCAGACGATACACAGGAGAAACGCATTTGCGAAAAGGTGTACAGGCTCGGGTCGAATAGCGCATTTTCGGGTGAAACAAAGTTCAAATTACCATATTGCTGTGTGTGTGTGTGTGTGTGTGTGCGTGCGCGCACGTGGATGTGTTTCATCCTCAATAGGGCGAGTGACACCAAATTTGTAACCAAGGTAAGCCAGCAAATGGGGTATAGCACACTCACATACACAAATGTAGCCCACACACACCCTGACACGTGTGCATACACGCATATACTCACAAACACAGAAAACAGTTTTGCCCACATATGGGCAAAACTCGTTATGAAATAGAAGTTCTAAACAAGCAGCGGGGAGGTTTCGAGCAAGGCAGACAGAAACCCAGACACACACATCATACCAATTTCTGCCAAGGTCTATGCTATAATGCTGCGTCTGAACACGCAAGCACACACCTACACGCGCACACATTAGCTTTGTGTGGAAGTGAACAAAAATTGAACCCTTGAACTGTGGTTAACCCTCTTCCTTTCTTCGTTGTTCTCTCTATTCTTAATTTGGCCTTTATTGTCTTCTGAGATTAGCTCAGCGTTTGGTGGATAGGCTATAACAGGGGTCACCAACCTTTTTGAAACTGAGGGTACTTCTTGGGTACTGATTAATGCCAAGTGCTGCCAATTCAAATATGGACTTCTAAAATAACACATTTGCTCAAATAATTTGCGTAATAATCTCATAGTCACTGCACCCACTAGCTCATCTCCGCAAACACTTTGGTTTGTTCATGTGCTACAATTCCAGCCTTGAAACTCGCCATACTGTATATCAATTTTAGGTTTGTTATTTCAAAATTTACACCAATGCAAGTGTGGTTAAAAAAAACAAGAAACAAAAATGTTAGATACGTTAATGGTGCAATTATTTTCTTTCTTTCTTTCTTTTTTTTTTTATTTTTATTTTTATAGAATAGTGTTTTACCTAGTGCCCGCAGGCACCATATTTCTGACCCCCTGTGCTAAGTAGCCTATAGTTGTGTGCAAGTTCATTGCAAATAAGCTTCATAATATTCACACATCTGTTGAATTTCAGTTACAAAATGATTATACTGTACCAAGTAGTAGTAGTAAATTTGTATAATTTGAATGTTTATTTTTCCAGTTTTAAAATACAAATTATTTATCATTGAAATGTTGTCTTCTTCTAGACACACTAACTGTACTTTTAAAAGCTAAAGTATGCATTTCTTCTAGCACTGAAGTAGTTTCAACAGTCATTTATTGTTCACTTTATGTAACTTAAAAAATGACGGAGAAATAATAGAAATGTCACTAACATACAAATTATTTTAAAATATTGTATACATGTAATTGTTTTATTTTATAAAAAATAAGCCCATTTAAATAATACATAGTTTTGATTTATTATAAATATATTATCATGTCTTTGTTAATTGGCTTGTTTTCTGCAGATTTTTTTTCCCTGTTTGTAGCTGTAAATATCAGTACTGTAGTGGTATTAAAATCTTATTGTTATTATTATTACTATTATTATTATTATTATTATTATTATTAATATTATTATTATTATTATTGTAACTTTATATATGGTGCATATTATCCCAATAGTTATCAAGAAACCAAAATAACAGGACATAATTTAACAATGAGGAAGAAATAATGAAATTATCTTAATACCACATAAATCATTTAAAAAACACATTTGTTGTGTTGCTTTGTACTTAATTAAAACAAGTCCATACAAATAATATAGTAAAGATTGATGTAAAATAGATCTCTCGCTTGTGTGTGTTTATTTTGCTGTCTTTAACTGTGTTTAGTTATAAAGACCGATAGTCACCGTAGTAGAAGTTAGTAGTAGGCTTTGTAGTAGTAGTAGTTGTAGAAACACTGATGTAATATTTCTTGATGTCTTTTTCAGGTTAATAAAAATAATAGCAACAGTATTATAAAATTGCCTTTAGTGTCATTTGATGCCGTTCCAAATTTTGAACAAAGTATATATTTTTTTTAAGTAGAATCATTTGTACAGACAATAACATCATATTTCTTCCCCATATGCTTTTATCCTTTTATGGTCACCCACCGTGAAGCACACACAAAAGCAGGATTTCCACGCTGTAAACTTCTGAACTGAACTTGAACTGGTAACCGGGTCATGGGGTGGCAAGGGGTCTTTGAGGGGCCTCTTATTCCATATATGTAACATGAAATACGAGGGGTACATGTATTGAAGTGGCATAGTGTTAACAAGATTAATGAAATACACAGTGTACAACACTGTTACCATGAAAAGCAAGATATTCCGCATTTTAATGCTTGGTATTTTCCTGACATAAACTTGAACATTTTCTGACGTTTTAGGACTTGAAACAATCCAATGAGTAAAGGGAGAAAGCTGAGAACGTGCTGTTGATTTGTAAAATTGACTCCAGGGGGCAGTGTTTGGACAAATTTGAAGCTACTTTAGGAGCACCGAGGTGGAGTTTGTGGTGAAGTATGTCTATTGGAGTGGGTCAAATTGCATTAGCCCCCACACCCACCAACAATGAGTGCAGTCACGTGATGCAGATGTCATAGCAACACCGAAAATTGTAAACACATACTGGCAAACACACTCGTCCATGATATTTACTTTTGTAATGTTTTAAACTCTTTTGACAGTGATAGAACACTGCCTAAAAATATACACAATGCTGTGCTGTGTGTATTTATTCTGGATCCATGGGAATTTTTTGATAATGTTATTTCATTATTTTTAACTGCAACTGGCTGAGACAAGACTCAGAGTAACTGATTTGTGCACCACCACCACCACATTCTAAATTCTAGCTGTAAACACAGCATCCACACACGTTAAATACAACAAGGATTTTATAAATCGAGTATATCTGGTTTATGCGCACTAAGTTGGCTCTTGGTGTGGTAATTTATTAGTTAAAACAAATTAAATTATACATTTAAAAAGCTAACTTAATTATTATATGACAATCCATTTAAGTAGTTAATTTAGTTACATGTTGAATATTAATGTGTGTGCTGGTGTAATTATTTTTTTTGATATACGTACCTTACGTTCAATAAATTTTTTGTGACGGTGTGATATCCTTTTGATACATTTAATGCACATTTTAATTATTCTTTTTTAATTTGTAGTTGATTGAAATTATCAAGCGGCATGGTGGATGACTGGTTAGCACGTCTGCCTCCCAGTTCGGAGAACTCGGGTTCAAGTCCAGGCTCCGGCTTACCTGGGTGGAGTTTGCATGTTCTCCCCGTGCTTGTGTGGGTCTCCTCCCACATTCCAAAGACATGCGTGGCAGGTTAATTGAGCGAATTGTCCCTAGGTGTGCTTGTGTGCGTGGATGGTTGTTCGTCTCTGTGTGCCCTGCGATTGGCTGGCAACCAGTCCAGGGTGTCCCCCGCCTACTGCCCAAACCCAGCTGGGATTGGCTCCAGCACCCCCCGTGACCCTTGTGAAGAATAAGCGGTCAAGAAAATGGATGGATGGATGGGATGAAATTATCAACATTTTGTTTTGACTCAAAAGTACAATTTTGAAGTCTGGTAGAGCAATACCTGCCTCATTTTCTGCTATGCAGAACCATAAGTATATGTTAAAAAAAAAAAAAAAAAAACCTTCTAAAAAATCTTCTGTGGTGGATCCTTATTAGTCGAGTACACATAAAAAAAAATATCTCCCTTAATACTGTGTTTTTGAAACATTTTTGTTTTCAAACGTTTGAAATATTGTAGGCACAGAATCATTCAAATAACAGCTTTTATCACCTGGGGTGTATTTCTCAAAGGAGGTTCAACAAACTGTGAGATTAACCCAGAAAAACGAGTTGACATACCCTCCGATAGGAAACTCTGCGTTTTTTGGTTCCAGTCCAGCTGATTCCAGTGAGCTATATCAACGTTGAGTAGTCTCACCGGGACTCAATCCCAGAGTTAATAGACCCTTCCAGTGTGACGTCATGTTTAAGTGTGCCCCTAGCGGTGGGGGTCAGGGCGTCAATGCGAGTGAATTAGAAAACAATCAGTGTGAGCAACCTACGTCAAACAGTCGATAAATCAGCGACCAATGCTATGGTGAACTTGTGCGCGGCCAACGGATGCTCGAATGGCTCAAACAGAGATGAGATCATTCTTTCGGCTGCCGGCAGCGATTCTAAACCCCGCGAAAGACAGTGAGGAGTAAAAGACTAGCGCGGTGGCTAGCGTGAAACTACGACGCAACTTTTTTTTTGTAGCTCGCGGCTTCAAACGGCTGCTTTCAATGATTCTTGATGGCGTCAAAGTTTTCCCATGTGTAGGCGCTCTTTTTCACAATGAGATCATTTAAAATATTGTGATGCGTTACTTGGGGGAACGTTATGGCTTGCTTTGACTCGGCCGATAGTGAAAGTAGATACGGATCTTTCCCTCCAACCAAGTCCAGCTTTTGCCGATACCGGCTAAGAACGGCTGGTTCTAGTGTGTCACAGTAACTATGATAACTATGGACGTTTTTTGGTATATTTTGTCACGTTTAGACGAATCATTCACCGAAAACGATGCTCCCGCCGTGACTTACTATGGATTGTTTGGCCCCCAAGAGGGTAAGCGGTCGCTAAGCATTCTAGGTAAAGTGACGTCAGCTGGAAGGGTCTATTGACCGCCTCAATGGAGCCCCGATTCGTGGAGTCACCATGGCAACGGGGAAGCCAAGTGCGGCACCGCCCTCTGCTTCCACGGTGCTTATTAAAAAATTTTTTTGCCCCTTTCAAACGAAAATCTTACTGCGATCATATGTCGAATTTGAACATGTCTGTATTTAAAAAAAAGAAAGAAAAAAAAAGTGCAACACAAGCGGCTCCCCATAGAGGAAGGCGGCGTGGAAGAACATTTGCTGCTCTGGTCAATGCTTAAATTTAAATGTATAGTCCTTTGCAATCACGATATTACAGGGGAAACCTGTTGAATGATAGCTCATTAATTCATTTAATTTAAGTGCAATCCCGCGAGGGAGAAGCGCACTTGATGTAAGATGAAATATAAAAACATTATTCAAACGGGAATAAGAAAAAAATGGAGCGCAATACTGCTCCGATGTGAGCGCGTATGACTACGTCTGGTAATGTTGCAAATGTAAGGACGGATTAAGTTGTGCATGTAAGATGATGGACTGTGATGTGAAACTGTACCGCTCAAAAAGCTAACTGTGCGGAAATGCTAGCATATATGCGCGGTCTGATAACATTCTCGCACTTAATATTTAATTCCCTGCGCAATAAATCAGCACCTTCATCAATAGACTCATTTTTGTCAAAAGGACATGCCATGTTCGTGACAAAAGTGGACTTTATGCTATAGACTACAGGCTTATTTAAGCAAAAAGTTGCCGCATCGGACTGCGTGAATGAGGAAATGAATTGTGTGCGTCTGGGGGAGGCGGGGGACATTGATTCCGAGTGGACCATGTTCCGCGCCTCCATTGTCGAGGGGGCTGAAAGGAGCTGTGGCCGTAAGGTGGTCGATGCATGTCGAAGCGACAATCCCCGAACCTGCTGGTGGACTGGACACCAGCTGTAATGGATGCCGTCAAGGTGTAGAAGGAGTCCTATTGGGCCCTTTTGACCTGTGGGACTCCGGAGTCGATTCTCTCTATTCTGAAGGAGTAGTGTGGTTTTAGTCCCGGTCGTTGAACAGTGGACCAGCTCTACACCCTCGGCAGGGTCCTCGAGGGTGTGTGGGAGTTCACCCAACCAGTCTACATGTGTTTTGTGGATTTGGAGAAGGCGTTCGACCGTGTCCCTCGGGGAGTGCTGTGGGGGGTGCTTCGGGAGTATGCGGTTCCCAGCCCCCTGATGTGGGCTGTACCTGTACAACCGGTGTGAGAGTTTGGTTTGCATTTCTGGCGGTAAGTCAAATTCGTTTCAAGTGAGGGTTGGAGTCCGCCAAAGCTGCCCTTTGTCACAGATTCTGTCCATAACTTTTATGGACAAAATTTCTAGGCATTAAGGGTGTCCAGTTTGGTGGCCTCAGCATTGTATCTCTGCTCTTTGCAGATGATGTGGTGCTGTTTGGCTTCATCAAGCCGCGATCTCCAACGCTCACTTGAGCAGTTCACAGCCGAGTGTGAAGCGGTTGGGATGACGATCAGCACCTTTAACTCCAAGACCATGTTCCTGAGTCAGCTCAGATGGCTTGCCATCTCCGGGTTGAGGATGAACTCCTGCCCCAAATGGAGGAGTTTAAGTATCTTGGGGTCTTGTTCATGAGTGAGGGCAGGATGGAGCGGGAGATCGACAGGCGGATCAGTGCAGCGTCTGCAGTGATGTGGACTCTGCATTTGTCCGTACTTGTGAAGGAGCTGAGCTCAAATTTACCGGTCGATCTCTGTTCCTACCCTCACCTATGGTCACGAGCTGTGGATCGTGCCCGAAAGAACTAAATCCCAGATACACACGCACCATAATGACCTTTGACACCATTGCAATATAATTTTTAATACAATATTGTGTGTTTTTCTGGATATATTTCTAACGCGGAAGTAAAGCGCCCGGTTCAGTAAAACCCAGCCTCTCCCCGTGTGGTTGCTCCGCCCCTGCGAGCCGGCTGCAGCCTGCTGCTGGAGCTCTGTGTTTAAGCACTCCTCTGAATAGCCACGCAAGCCATCAAATGATTTTGCGAGGGAAAGCAAAGTTTTTTTTTTTCCCTATCATGTCACCTTCGGGGCTCCGTAACAGTTCCGTGTCATCTTCCATGTGACCAAAAGCGATGAGGATGGAGCGTGTAAACAAAGCAGTAGGAAAATACACACTCCATCCTCGTCGCTTCGGGAAAGCTTTCCACTGCTTTGTTTCATGTTTACACGTTCCATCCTCGTCGCTTTTGGTCACACGGAAGATGACCCGGAAGTACATTAACTTGTTAAAAAAAAGCGTCCTCTCGCAAAAAAAGAGAACAACAAAAAAGAAAACATTGCTTTATCTCGCAGTCTTTGAGAGGGAACGCGAACGTTTTTTGCGAGGGAACGCAAATATTTTTGTGAGGGTACGCAAAGTTTTTTTTCCCCTTACCATGTCACCGTAGGGGCGCCGTAATTCTTCAATAAACATTTGAAACAGAACTGCTCCTTGCCGCAAGAAATCATGGAGGGGGAGGGGAGGAGAGGGAAGAAGAGAGAGGAAAGAAGGAGAAAAAAAAAACCTGAGCAGGTCGCAAACCAGGGACCTGCTGCTTACAGGGTGAGTGCGTTAACCACAACACCATTTGTTCAGTTAGGTTCAGCAGCGCAAAAGTTGTATTTTTAGTTGGCACAAGTTTCAGCCAGAACCTTTTCTGGGATTTTAAAACGGCCAATTGTCATTGCACTTTGGTATTGCAAATGTGATGGATAATTGCTTTGAATTAATTTGGACATAATTTTTTACTGATAAAGGCTACTGTCGACACTATCCCATGGAGGTCTCAGAGAAAGTGGCTGTGTGTTTAGTCGGCAGAGCCGTTGCAGGGATGGGTCCGCACCTAATGATGGGATAAAGTGATCACCCGCTCGTCTTCTCAGGTTCGGAGAGGCTGGTACTTAGAGAGCAGAATGACCTAGAATTTATCATGGAGGAGCAAATGGAGAAAACACAACTCCAATGATGTTTTTGGTGAGGAATTCGCATTTTAATATGGCTAGCTCCAAGCTCCAAGAAGTAGATTTTTCACATTACTGTCCCTTTAAGAATATGAAGCCAATGTGAAAGCAATGTCAGTTTAGTGACGGAATTGTAAACAACAAACATGGGGACTTATTTATGGAGTGCACACCCGTATCATTTTCACAATGGCGGAAATCCATCGCCACGATGGAGAACCTTAACCCATGATTTATATGTTGCTTGTATGTAATTTTAAATTTGTTGTAGTTTCTTCTCCAAGGACTATAGATGGAAACTATTATAGTGCTAAAACTGGTGCAGCTATCTTTTTAATGTGACTGCACATTTTCCTTGAAATAAACTGAACCTACCTAAGCCTACCTAGATGGCACCACACAGTGAAGCTTTCAACAGACATGAACTGAAATTAGTAGACACCCATTTTTACAGTTAAGAGATTGAGTACCACTTTAAAGCTGCTCAGTGCAGAAAATTGAATTTCAAATCGCTATTGTCACATGTGGCCAAAAAATGAAACTGCACACTCCCTTCTCACATACACAATTATTGTACACTAGGACGTCACATCAACAGGTATAGGTGTTAATCTACTAATTACAGGATTAGACAGTTTGAGTCATAAATGGTCAAATAAAAAGGCTATTATAAATTTGTTTTGGGGCAAATTTCTCCATAGGTCAGCTTTAAGTCACTCCGGATTCACTGCCAAAGTGATTGTGATGTCTTTGATAGTCTGCATAAAAACACACATTTTCTTTCACTTCATGAATACACGGCAGATGTTCACTTTTTTTTTTCCCTTTTTTTAACATCTGCCATGAAAGCTGCAACTGTGTATTGTATGTGAGTGCCTACCAGAGGGTGAGGCAGATAAGACTGGACTGACCACCTGCTCAGGCACAGAGCTAAAGAAACAAGACTCATTTCCTCAACCTGAAATCTCTCTCATATAGACTTTGAAAGGTGTCACACTGTGGGGGTGTGCTGTCTCTGTGTGTCTTTTTTTTAAACTGTCAATATGAAGTTATTGATGAGACAGCACACCAATAGACCTCAGGGGCAGAGACTCTCCTCCCCTTTAGACAGACAAACTATAGGCACTTTGAAAGGTTGACGCCTGGAGAAATTTGCTGGACAACATTACAGGAGTTTTTTTTTTTTTTTTTTTTACAGGAGTACAGCAAAACGACAAGGCTGCTTGGAGTCGCTACAGATTGATTTATGGTTTTGGGTTACACTCCTGAATTTTTTTTTTTTTTTTTTAGTGAAATGTTTTCACCTGGTAAAAATAACATTTCAAAATAAAAGAAAGAAAGCTGCCTCTGAGTGAATTCCATCCAAACTTTTTGAGCCAAGCAGCCTATTCAGGTGGGGGAGTCTGCAGCCAAAGCTCACACCAGTGAGGGCCATTTTGCAGTGAAAACCACCAGACTGGAGCAGAATAGCCTGAACAGCAACCAGACAGGCCAAAGAGTCTCGAGACCTGACAACACACTATTAATATTCCCAATGTGTTGCTTATGAATCTTCATCCAGCATCACGGCTATGTGGGTTGCAATGTGAACGTTTATGACAGACTTTATTGATGCACTCTTTTCTTTCTTTTATTTATTTGCATGACAAAATATCATGCTTCATAGCAAACATGCTTGTAACAGGCTGTATTTTTCTAGCTAATGTTTATCCTTATTGTCTTGTGTCAATATAGTTTTATTTAGCCTTTAATGGCATCTTTTGGCGGCGGGGAGGTGAAATTATATAGGTGCATATTGTTACACAGCGTGATGATGTGTGGGTCCGCATTAGTTGTCATTAATATTTGTTACATGAGGCTTTTTCAAGATAGGTGATCACCGATCAATGAGAGAAGACGGGTGTTTAAAATATTTAAGTAAATTAGCATGCTTAAGCATGCGTATGAACTTTCTGCCCCGCTGTGTGCTTGTGACATCGGAGCAAGTCTGGAGCAAAACAAATATTGTGACCCACCATCCAGCATACATGGCGTTTGAGGAATCGAAATGCACCACAAAGCTGTTTGTGTCGCTGTTTTCCCATGTCTCCAGAATGTGCGGATTGTGTACGGGAGGTCCAAACTTGATGTGGTGGTGCGTCAAGTTTTCACGTTCAGTTTGTTTTCTATACATACCACCTTTGGCGCAGAACTGTTCGTACGTAGAATTTTGGCCTCATGTTGATCGTATGCAAGCTTTATAAATGAGGGCGCTGGTGTCCTCAACTCCATTCGTGCTGTGCTTCTCAGAATCTGGAGGGCGCATTGGGAGACATTAAACAAACTGGACAATTCAGTGTGGCACAAAGACCAAGAGGTGAACTTACATTGGTTCATGTGGTGTGATTCTGAAGAGCTCCTTCTCTTCAGCTGGGTGCTGAGAACAAGATCCCGGATACATGTGGCCGAAATTAGTTTCCTGCGCAGGGCTCTCCCTTCGAGATAGGGTGAGAAGCTCCTGAATACCTTCCTTTTGAGGTGTCCCACCGGGAAGTTCCCCCGGGGACAGAACACGATGGAGAGACTATATCTCTTGATTGGCCTGGGAACACCTTGGGATCCCCCTGATGGTGCTAAACGAAGTGGCAGGGGAGAGAGAGGTCTGGGATTCCTCTGCGTGATAGAATCGGACATACACCAAAAGCTGAGGATTGTCACATAAATCAGTTGATTAATTCTTCGGCAGGCAACGCAATACACCGGGCACTTTGGATGACGCTGTCCATCTGGGAGAGTGCACATCCTTGTTGTGGATGACAAGGGAATTTGACGGACCTTAAGTTGCTCTCCTTTCACTTCAAATAGCATGTCTGCCATTGCTTACTAGTGATGGGCATTACAGTTATTTTAGGTTAACTGAATCACTAGAATCAGTTCATTTAAAAGAACCGTTCAAAAGATCAAAAGATCATCTCCGAATCATTAACACCCCCATGTTTACATGCGCTTGCCCCAGCCCCAGTACGTGGACGGACACCACATTAGCCGTTAGCTTGGAGAAACACATGATAATGAAAATGTCCCTGCCAGCACGGAAGTAGTGGCGTTTCGGTGAGTAGTTCCTTCCTTGGCAAATCGTGAACCACTCGTGGCAAGACTACACTCACTCACTCACTCACTGAACTGGTATGGCAGTATGTTCACTCAATGAATCGTTTGCAAACCGGAAATGACAACACGCTCATTCACTGAATCGTTCCTGAACCGGAAATAACAACACGTTCACTCATTGACTCGTTCACTCACTGACCCGTTCACGTCTTCGCGAACGTCAAGCTTCCTCAGTGACTCGTTCCTGAACACGAGTAGCGAGGCTGTATGTGTAGTAAAACCAAAGGGCAAATTGGTCGGCTGTGTGACGTCACTCCCGGCGCGACTCGACAGCACGCATGGACTTACATATGAATGGATTGTCGGTCAATGCGTTACCGATAAGCAGCATTGACAATCCAGCCTTCAGAATTTGGACACAACCTGTCATGGCCTGCACAGTTCATGACCTGTTATGTGCCTGTTATGCAACAGTACTGGTGTAATAAGTGTCTCTTTACAGTGCGTGATGTTCATGATGTCAGCCTTTGGTCCTTTTTGTGAGGTCTGGGCCTATGTGATGCTGTCTTTGGTCCGTTGTGATTCACTGTCTGTGGGTGCTGTCTGGAAGATGTGTTCGTTGCTAAATTATTAAAGATGTACTGCGTCTCGATGTGAATAAATAGAGAAAATCTTATTTGTCTGCATTCTGAGATCCGACCTCTCAGCACACAACACAACCAGAAACATAACAGTCAAAGGACCCCTGCACTGGCATAGCTGCCCTCACGCGCGCCTATTCAAAGTCGTCTATCAGTAAAACTGAATATATTTTCCCACCAGTAGTACATATTCTTGGAGGTCCGAATGAAAGGGTCTCGGGGTCCTGATCTGGACCGCGGTCTGCCAGTTGGAGACCCCTGGATTAAAGTGTGCAAAAATTGTTTTCTCATTGAAGCTTCATCTTGTTAATTTTTCTTTTGATAAATCAATGATTCCGGCTTGAGCATCACACCTTGATCCCTGCAGTGTCAGAAATAGGATTTGCCCCCACCTCACCCCCGTTCTACAAATCTGCATTAAACTTTTGCACAGTACTGCATGTGGAATTTGTTACATGTTAAAAAAAAAAAGTCTGGGCAGAAAAAACAGCCAAAAATTGTTGAATGTGTTCTTTTACCTATAATAGAGTGATAATAGAATGGAATATATGTATTTG
Source organism: Festucalex cinctus (assembly GCF_051991245.1). NCBI lineage: Eukaryota > Metazoa > Chordata > Actinopteri > Syngnathiformes > Syngnathidae > Festucalex > Festucalex cinctus. Next base: position 41,254,869 of record NC_135411.1, read on the forward strand.
AGGTCGACCACATGGCACTTTGTTGGAGCACAACAGTCTGCTGTGCGAGTTTGAGCCTTAGGCAGTCAGCAGGAATGTGTCAGCCAAGTGATGAATGAAGCCAAGGCCACATAGCCCTGAGGATGAGCTCCACCATGGGGTTCACCTGCCTCTGGGTGCATTTGTTCCTGTTGCCAAGGCTGGTTTAACGAGGAGGAAAGTTGCTGTAGCTTTACAGAAATCAAGTGTTTCTTTTGCTAACCAACAAGGAGGGCCAAACTGGTCTGAATGCATTTTTGATCTTGCTTGACAATTTTAACCTTAAAATTGGATCCTCAGCTCTGCCAATTGGATCTAATGCTGTCATTCTGTTCATTGTAAATCATTTCTGAGTCCTGACCAGAGGTGGGTAGAGTAGACAAAAATTGTACACAAGTTAGAGCAGCGTTACGTCAAAATAATATTACTCAAGTAAAAGTAAAAAGTCTTAAAAAACAAACAAACAAAAAAACACTCATGTACAAGTAAAAAAGTAAATAAAAAAAAAGTAAAGCTTGAACATGAAGCCTGATTTATTATTATTTTTTTAAATGTCATCAGACAGACAAAAACATAAAATCATGTGCAAATGCTTGCATCTTAAAAATCCTCAATTAAAAAAATAAAAAATCGTGTTGAACTTCAACAACAGTGCAAACAGACACGTTAGCCTAAGCATGCACAAATGCATTCACAAATTGTGGCGTAACTTGCTCGGCGCTGCCTCCCAGTCTAAATTACCATAGGTGGAAGTTTCTGAAAGCAAAAGCACCAGACGCCATCTTTTAGTTGACTCTTTTGACTCATGCCTGTCAGTCTTTAACCAGGGCTGCATTTCCTGTATGCAAGCAACGTGTCCGTGCTAATGTTCTCACACGGTCAGTCAAGCGCTTACATGAAAATACGGTAATTGTAATGTATGAATAGGGATGCGGTAACGACTTTATGTAGCCCTATATAGCGGAGTAAGAGTCGCGTTTCTTCTTCACACAACTACTCAAGTAGTTGTCCCTAGCACAGGGACACTGCCTGGATGATTGAGGTTAGTATTTGGGTTTCGGTCAGTTCGTAATTTTCAATTGTTTAGATGGCTGATAGGGGTCATAAATCTAAAACATAACAATTGGTCGCAATTTGGGCCGTGTAAAAACAACCTCTGTGATTGTTTTCTAGGGGAGGATAGTCTTGTGATAATGAATGGATACCATGGAAATGATGTGCCATGTAATCATCTATGAGATAAGTTCTGAGTCATTAGGTCAACAACAAATGGCCAACCCTCCTCGAGACATTTGTGCCAGACGTTGAAGTGGACTTCTTCCATTTCAAGTAAAATGTGGAATTGCGGTCGAACGACTTTGAAAAGGTGTTCATCAGTGCTTTATTGGTGGAAAAAAAAAACAGGTGAGGATCCTCTGTTCAAAACTACATACTTCAGTACTTCATTTGGGTTGAGCGTTAGCTGAGGAAAACCAGTGAAGAATGGAATAGTTCCGGTGTCCAGAACACTGTTCAATATGGCACTCAACAGATATTTTATATTTATGGGAGTTAGGGATCAGGGTCCGTTTTCCTAAAGACTCTTTAGCCTTTTTTCCACCGACGGTATCGACCCTACTCTACTCTACTCTACTCTACTCTACTCTACTCTACTCTACTCTACTCTACTCTACTCTACTCTACTCTACTCTACACCAGAAAGCAGTGAGTCTCCACTGCCACGGCCACCACCCAAGGAGCCCCTCCTCACCTCGCCGGTGACGTCATGTTAAAGCGACTGCAGCTAGTGTGCATTGCACGCACAAGCGAAAACAATGGAGAGCGGGGATGTTTTTGTTTTTTTTCTGTACCTGGTGCTTGGTTTGTGGCTGTGTATTTCAGTCAGAAGACATCGCATGAAAATCGCAGCAACCAGACGACTGCATTCAATAATGTTAAAAAAAGGTTTGCACCTTTGCATTTATCTGTTTGGAAGCCATTGTTGTCCTCTCTTCATCATTCGTCCTTAATGACGGCTGTTTTCCCAGGGTGGTGGTTTGCGCAGCTGCACGTTTATAACGGCATGTCTCGAACCGATCATTGGACTCCAAAATAATTGAAAGAGATGAGAACTGGGCAACTTTTTTTTAGGAGGAGCTACCAGCTACCAGAAAAAGTGAGTAGATTTGTTGGTGGAGATGGGGCTAAAAATGTCGAGCAGAGTAGAGTAGATACCAGCGGTGGAAACGAGGCGTAAGTGCAAAGAGAGTTGCTCCTGGTGGCCAAATTTTAAGAAATTCTTAAACAATGCGTAGAATTTTTTGTCCAATGTTCATTTGAAAAACAAAAACACAATTGATTTCAATATTAGTAAAAAAAATATATATATATATATATTTTTTATTTTTTTATTTTTTAAGAGCTCAGAATTGTTCATTCGGTAGTCTTACCGATTCAACGTCTTGTCATCATTGCTCTTTTTTTTTTTTTTTTTCTTTCTTTTTTTTTTTTTGTGTGTGTGTATGTGTGCGTGCGTTTGCGTGCGTGCGTGCGTTTGCGTGCGTTTGCGTGCGTTTGCGTGCGTGTGCGTGCGTGCGTGCAAATACGTAGAAATTTATACTAAATTTATACTAAAAAAAAAAAGTTCTATCACATCAACATATATTTTTTTAAAGTATGTAATCATAAGTCTAGTAATCCATTATTATATTATATATATTATTATTATATTACAAAGGTCGTACCACGCCTTACAGAAGGCTGGCATGTTTTTCCGCCATCTTTCTGTTACGGAATACGGATAGCCGAAGGAGAAGAACTTTGCGACTCACTCTATCCCTAACCCACATTGAGAGTTGGCCAAGAGAGTTGGCTAAACTCTTTTTTAACCTTGATTATAAAAAAATGTATTTTTTTTTTTTTTTTTTTTTTTTTTTTTTTTTTAGCAGGAGCTAAAATAATCTCGAATTTGTGTTTTTCGTCTATAGCATAATATAAAGTTAAGAGCTCAAATGTACAAGATGTACTCTCAGCCACAGCAGTGAATGCCTCTAAATTTGCACATTAGAACAAAACAACGTGTGTGGTATTGTTTTTATGTTTAGCACTTAAAAGTTGTATTCCTAAATCCTTAACGGTTACATTAGACATTTTTTTTTATTTATTTAATGGGAAAATGTGTTGTACAAAATATATGAATACACTAAATCCTACACGGCTATATTATTATTAGTATTATTAATTTAATGGAAAAAGCGCTTTACAAAATAAATGAAGACAAAATACTATTTATTTATTTATTTATTTATTTATTTATTTTTTGGCTGATCCGAAAAACAATCCAATCCGTGGATTCTGTGATCAATACTGTGATCCGTTGCACTATGAGTTCTTTGAGTTGCTTTTTATGGTCACTACCCAGTTCACTTCACAAGTGAAAATGCTGTTTTTGTCCCACTAGGTGGTCAATTATTTTCAATTACTGGCCTTTAAAATGAGGATAAAAATGCCACAAGTATTCTGGTCATAAGTATGTCTAAAAGTAAAATATCTAGGTCATTATTTTGGAATTGAGAGATTCTAACTTTTACAGGTTTAAGTTCTGATTAATCGTTTTTTTTTTTTTTTTTTTACTGTATTCTGAACATGTATTGTTAGATTTTACTGTGCATTTATTACAATTCAATCAGACACTGTATGGTTATGCACTTTTAATGAAAAAAAGTTATTTAAAAAGGACTAACAGGAAATAAAAACAAAATAATATTCTCTTGGTAAATGGCACTTCGTTTATATAGCGCTTTTCCACCTTAGAAGGCCCTCAAAGCGCTTTATATTTTTGACTAACCGTTCACCTACTGATGACGCAGCATCAGGAGCAATTGACAATTGCTCAAGGACACTTCAACAGGGTCACAATGGCATGGGATCGAACCCACAACGTCTGGTTTGGGAGACGAACACCATACCACTGATCCACGCCACCCCCTCTTAGGTGACGTTTGTTTGTTGTGTTTCTGTAAAATGCTTTGCGACAGCTAAGGCTGTTTGAAAGCGCTATATAAAAAAAGATGACTTGACTTAAATTTGCTCACAAATTTGCGCGCACCCACAGCCCATCCTAAACCTAACCCCAACCAACCCCAATTCAAACCTAAATTCTAAAAACAAGTCGTGCCCCTCAAAAAGAGGTCTGGACTGATGGGGGACCAACAAAATGTCCCCACAAGGACACGTGGTCCTCACAATGATAGTAAAAACCCAGAAAAAGGTCCCCATGATGTTATATAAAACCCACACGCACGCACAACCTGGTCTATGTTCTGGTTCGTGGTCTTAAGATTACATTTAATATAGTTTTTTTTTTTTTTTTAATGGTCCATGCTATTCGTAACAGACAAGTCCACCTCTCTGTTCTCACTCATCTAACATGTTTTGTTTTTCTGTCCCACCACCTCCTTAACAGACCCCCATGTATTGTACTCTCCTCTTTCTTCCATCTCGGATAACCCACATGTCGGTGATGACAAGTTGACCTCCTTGCTCTGTTCCTCCATTCTCATATTTCCCACCATGCCGTGCTGCAGACAAGATGTGGCATCACCTGTGCCTGTCCTCCCCACAACCCCTAACTCGCTGACCTGCGTGTGCACGCGAACACACACTGCGCAATCCAAACATCCACGCATACGCACTTCTGGTTACAGGCTATGTCAGGTGTGGTAAAGAGGACTGTCAAGCGTCTTTTGGCCCAACCCTAATATGACCCCAGCAAAGGTCAACGAAGTCAAAGGAAACTGACCCCAGGAGCTATGCTATCTCTATAACCCTCCCCCCAAACACACAACCTTACTTCACACATGCACACAAACACTGTTGGAGGGTGGCAGTCATGCTGTCAGAACAGGATGTCAGGCCATACATGCTGGCAAACACGTGTATCATACATATATATGGTACATACATACAATATATATTTTTTTATATATTTTCTTTGCAACAAAAGAAGGAAAGACATCTTCATGAAGACACACAACAGAGATTGGCCATGTATTTAATGTGCCTTTGTATGGTATAAACAAGAGAAAAAACGATGAGGAAACTCAAAACGTTGCAATTTCACCACTTATCTATTAAAATGAATCTGACCATTTGGCCATTTTATACACCAACTAACATGCAGGGATTGACAATGAGGGAAATAATGACTTGAGCCAGAAGTTGAAATATATATTTGGGGAAATAGTTAGACATTGCTCTATTATAGTAATAACAATTACAACAGGATTTATACATTGTCATTCAAGGTATGCATGGACAGTTGACAAATGGATGGATAACCTTAAGAGACCAAAGGAGAAACAAGTTTATGTGTGCGTGTCTGTCTAGACAAACAGAATACAGGTGTGCGGAAACAAAAGCAGAATGTCAAATAAAGTTGTTGTCTTAGAAGTAAAACTACACCACCTCATCAATTAAAACCAAATGATTCTGAAAAACCTGAACAGAAAATAACAATTACTGGCTGGCCTTGTGTTACAATGTGTAGTATCTGAGCATTATTAGAAATACCAATATACTTTACAGATGTACAGTATTGGCACTGCTTCACACAATGGTGGTTCATTTAACCTGTTACCCAGCTGTTGTAATAAGTCAAATAAGAGATATAAATTTATACCATCAGGTCTACATTGGGAACGCTGAGGATGATAGAGACGGAAGTTGTAACCTTAAAAGTGACCCGAAAACTATAAAAATAGATACAATAATAGAAAAATTAGTCCTCAAGTGTCAAGCCATAAATTGAATTTCTCCTTAGAGACTAATATCATCCTCTTCTTCTGAAATGATTGAGTGCCTCAAAATCTGGCTACCCTGCTGCTCAACTCAACAACTGAAGAAGAAAGAGCTCAATCATGGTTGCATTACATAAAATTGAGATAGTCTTATAACCTTCAACCCCCAGGTCTTATAATGGCTCTGTTTCTGCACATACTCCTCTCAAGGGTGGTCAAACTGTTGCTGATAGATGGAATCTTGTGGTCATGACCTCATTGTCTGGCCCTCAAGAAGCAATACAGGCCAGATGAAAATGGTCCTCTTTACACTAACTTGACCAACCCAATCAGCTATTTCAAATGAGATCATTAGTTGTACTCTTTTCTTTTACATCACACGTTTAGGGTGTTTATACCTACCTTTTGTATTTGTAGTCATTTAAAGGCATACTTAGTAAATATAGATACCACACACACCCTAAGGCAGTAGAACCTCAGTCGGCCAGCTAAGAAAGGTCATGATACCAATGAAAAAGTTAAAATCACATTCTGTGTATAGAGAGGAACATAGGCTACCTCATTATTGCAAATATGTCGAAGCGGATGTTTAAAATAACCTTCAAAGAGTTCAAATGTGTCTGCATGTATGTCAATAAGATAAAGAGGTTGCCAGTAAGGGAATAAATACAGCATGTCTACTCAACAGTTGCTTGGAATTGTGCTCAAGAACAAACAGTGATTGTTTGCCCATCACCTAATAATTGCATGGCAAACATACTGGATATGATCATCAATACAATTTGACACAAGTTGTGGAATTTGTGTGAATGTGTGTGGTATTTCTCTGTCCCACATTTTGTGAGCATGCTGCGTTCGAGTGTTGGTGGAGTTGAACAGCTTTTGTGTCGTGTTATTGTCTTACAACACTTTGCGTGTCTGTGTGTGCGTGTGCATTTTTGAAAGAGACACCGGGTCAGGGAGGCAATTGAAACATGTGTTGTATTTTTCTCTGTCACAATGATAGTGCTGTGGTTCACTAGGCGGACTTCCGTGTAGTGAGCATGTGCTTAGTTCTCACTCAGTGACAGTGTGAATGTGAATGTCTGTCTCTATACAGTATGTGACGTGTATTGACAAAACCAGTCTATGTCTCTGTAACCCTTTTTAATTTGTGTGGAGCTCAAATCTCCTGGTCTCTGTATTGTGTATTAATGACAGGAGAACTGTTATATTAGTTTTATTGGCAAAGTAACTAGCTAGTGGCAAATGCACAGCACTCCCAACTCACCTCAGCAATGACACAGTTGAACAAATGGGCAACCCTGCTCCATGCCCAGCTATTTACACCTTCTGTATGCAAGAAGGGGGCACTGCCGAGCCACTACATCTAAACAAGTGGAATAAATTTCATTCCAAAAATAACACCATAACACCAACCACCCTTCATGTGTTCTAATTCTACACTTAATTCCTTTTTTTTTAAAAATGGGACATCATACATGGAAGTAGGCTACCTCAATGGATAGGATAAGGAATGAGTACATCAGAGGGACGGCACGTTAGAAGCTTTGGAGATAAAGTCAAAGATGAGGTTTATGGATGTAGTCAAAGAGAACATGAAGGTAGTTAGTTGGTGTGAGAGCAGAGGATGCAGAGGACAGGGTTAGATGGAGGCAACTGATTCGCTGTGGCGACCCCTGAAGGGAAAAGCCGAAAGAAGAAAAAGAAGAATATATATATATATATATATATATATATATATATATATATAAAACCCGCTCTGGCAAAGGGTTCCTGCATGTCGGCAGGATCAATCTAGAGATATGGACTATATTAGACAGTTGGACTTTATTTGTCCATTTTGATATTTCTCCACAAATAGCCTCCTTGAGGTCTCTAGTTTCATAACCAAGCAGCACAAAGGTCAGAATTGTAATAGAAGTGTTTGAAAATAAGCAATTATTCGACAGTATGCTTCGTAAATAGGGGGTGTGTTTTTAGCCGAGCTGTTGATCACTTTAGTTGTGATTTCCTTGTCTCTTGTCAGTGTCTCTCGTTTAGTGTGATCACGTACACCTGTGCTCGTCATCCCACACCCTTGTGTTCAGCCAATCAGTTCCCTCAGCGTCGCGTGTCCTGTCCAGGTGTCACTTGTTGTGTAATTAGTTAGCGTGTATTTATTCTCCTGTTTTTGTTTGAGTCTTTGTTGGTCCATTGTCGATTCCATGTTTTGCTGTTTCCCCTCTCTTGCCATGTTATTTGAGTTTCCTTGGATTTAGGACTTTTGTTTTTGTTGTTTCCTGTCTGCACCTTGTGCACCACCTTATTTTTATATAGGTAATAAAACCCTTTTTTGTTTGCCTCGGCCTCCTCGCTTGCCTACCTGCATTTGGGTCCTCCGCCACACCTCCCCCGTGACAACAGAAAAGTGAACAGAACAGTCATTCTATCATATGGAGCAGACAGAAGCTATATTGTCATTGATCCCAGATAGCGGCGAATTGTAATTCAAACAGACAGAGATATTCAGTGAACGAATCTTTAGAACGGTAAATTAACTGATTCTAATGATTCAGTTCACCTGAAAGAACTGTAATGCCCATCACTAGCCAGTGCCTTATATGTAATGTAGACTAATGTAATAATGTATTGTAAATACTAATGTAATGTTTTGATCGCTTGTCTATGTTGTCTATTCACTGCAAATAGCATTAATTAGACTGTGCAATCCAACAGTAAAATTGTATCTACTCAAGCTTCTCTCCTGGTCTATCTCAACACTGAGTGGACAGAGAGGAATGTCTGACCTGATAACCTTTTGCCCCAAGCTCTCCTGATCTCAGCAGCATAACATCCTGACAGACTTTCTGGGAAAATACTATTTTTTTTTTTCCTTCATATTTGTTGTGTAAAGTAGCATTGGTTGCTAGGTTAACTGCTGTGTTTCTTTGTGTCAGTGAGTGGGCCAGTAAGTCAGTTGGCGGACTGGTGGCAGGATCGTCCAAGCCGTCACAGCCGCACTGCATGCACCACGCGTGGTTCCACAGAGATACTGTAGCTGGAAAAACACAAATACACACAGTAAGATTTAAGGGATGAGGCATTTTTTGCATTGTAGGTATAGCTTGCTAACTACATGATGTGGTGGTAGAAATTAGCCAAGTTATTATTATTAACATTGTGTGTACCATAGGCTTGCTAGCAAGAATGATGTTTGACTACATTGTTGGCTCAATGCTACTATTTTACATGATCTGACTGCTTATTATTTTTATTGTCTTTGTGTGTTACCTCAGCAAAAGTTGGTCTACTCCTGAACAGTTTGTCCCCACTCCCCAAATCTGAAATATACCAACACCTGTTACATGATGTGCCAGGGTTTCGAGGCTTGTTGATTAATGGAGTGGGAGTTTTTGCAAAGCATGTATTGAGGCTTGATTCGTTAGGAGTCAGGACCCGAAAATGATGACGTCCGAATCCTCGCCGGTGTTGTACTTCGTGACTGCTTCGGGAAATGCTTCAGATTGTTCCGATTTCAACCCCTCAAGTATAGGCCTTGTTTTCTTTGGATAGAGTCAGGGCCAGCTCATTGTTTGAACAAATATATTGCAGTTTTATAGTAGTATAGATTTAATTTAGTGATGTAGTTGGAGAGTAGAGAAAATGAGCGTCATCTGACGCTGTGCAAATGTTTGCACTACTAGGAATCCTTACAAGACAGAACGGCATTCATAGGGCGGCTGGCACAGGTGACGTTCAGCGTAGCGGTATGCACACAGCTTTTATACCTTGCGGTGCACAATGACAAGGATGCACAAAGGACCCAAATGCACAATTTGCTGTATTAAAAAAAAAAAAAGACAGATTTATTGAGTAATCAACAGGGATCTGAAATTATCAAAAAAAAAACTGGCAGCGAAGCCGGGCAAAAACAGTGCAAGAAAAGTATCAACTTAAGATCACAACAAAGCTGGAAAAAGACTGAAAAAAAAAAAGTAGCAGATTGTTGTTTTAGTCAAACGGCATTTTATCATATTTTGCAATCAAAATAAATCCTCACAAATCAAATTATAATGATCCAAAGTCAAATGCTTCATTTCAGAAAATAAGACCGCCATTTTGACGTGTATTGTCTAAGCTCTATAAGCGGAATAATCAGTAGCATCTAACAGAAGCTGAATCTGATAGGGAAAAAATAAAATAAATAAGTAAATAAATAAATAAATAAATAAATAAATAATAATAATAATAATAATAATAATAATAATAATAATGATAATAAAAACAGGCGGTACGGTGGATGACTGGTTAGCACGTCTGCCTCCCAGTTCTGAGGACTCGGGTTCGAGTCCAGGCTCCGGCCTTCCTGGTTGTTGTTTGCATGTTCTCCCCGTGCCCGCGTGGGTCTTCTCCGGGTACTCCGGTCTCCTCCCACATTCCAAAGACATGCATGGCAGGTTAATTGGGCGCTCCGAATTGTACCTTGGTGTGCTTGTGAGTGTGGATGGTTGTTCGTCTCTGTGTGCCCTGCAATTGGCTGTCAACCAGTCCAGGGTGTCCCCCGCCTACTGCCCAGAGCCAGCTGGGATATGCTCCAGTACCCCCCGCAACCCTTGTGAGGAATTAGCGGTCAAGAAAATGGATGGATGGATAATAAAAACCCCACAAATGTAGACATACAATGTTAAATGAAGACAAAAGACTGTTAGAAATAAAATTGGAATTGGACTGACAGCAGCAACCAGTTCAAGGTGTACCCTATACTGCCCAAAGGGATAGGCTCCAGCACCCCCGCGACCCTTGTGAGGAATCAGCGGTCAAGAAAATGGATGGATGGATGGATGGATGGACTAGCAGCCAATTACCAAAATCGGGGTAATGCACTTGCGCTAGTGAGTACAGCTGAATTTTGAACTATAGTGTGTTCAAATAATTCTTATTCAGGCAAGGAAATAATGAGTTGTTGAGTCTTAATGAAATAATAATAATAATAATAATAATAATAATAATAATAATTATTATTATTATTATAATTAGGGGTGTGAATTGCCTAGTACCTGGCGATTCGATTCGTATCACGATTCACAGGTCACGATTCGATTCGATTCGATACCGATTAATCCCGATACGAATTTATAAGTCGATTGTTGCGATTTTTTTTATTCAAATTTAGAAAATACTAAGCAGTAAACTTGTGGAGTGTAAGATTTGTATTAAAATGTATTATTTATTTATCTGAAATTTCAGTCTTATAGAGGTTGTAATCTGTTTCATGCTTGAACAGCATTAAAATAAAATATTAAGGCTTAATGTTCCGTTCATATAACATTCTTCCATGCTCAAGGTGTGAATCCTAACCCGAAGTTAGACGTTTTGTTGAGTATTTTTCCATTAAAAATGGAAGTTTAAAAATCGATTCAGCCACCTATTGAATCGATTCGAGAATTGTGTGCTGTAGTATCGCGATATATTGCCGAATCGATTTTTTAACACCCCTAATAATAATAATAATAATAATAATAATAATAATAATAATAATAATAATAATAATAATAAGAAGAAGAAGAAGAAGAAGAAGAAGAAGAAGAATGCATCAGATTTATATAGCCCTTTCCTGAACACTCAAAGATGCTTTACAATGGATAAATTATTCATTCACTCAAACATCACACTCTGGTGCCGGTATACTGAAGTAGCCAAAGCTGCCCTGGGGCAGGCTGACTGAAGCGTGGCTGCCAGTGTGTGCCTACGGCCCCTCCGACCACCACCAGACACCAGTGTGAGTGGCACCGGAAATAAAAGTGTGAATATATATTTTTTTTAGTATCTTTAAATGACTGCGATTGGTTGGCAACCAGTCCAGGGTGTCCCCCGCCTACTGCCCAGAGCCAGCTGAGATAGGCGCCAGCAGCCCCCGCGACCCTTGTGAGGAATAAGCGGTCAAGAAAATGGATGGATGGATCTTTAAATGACAGAACAGACCAGATTTTAGCAATATTACGGAGTTGCATTTAGTAAGGTTAAATGCATCCATTTAGAATTAACAATACAGAGAAACAAAAGATATAAAACAACTACCAAAAAAAAAAATACAGCAAAACGACTATTTAAACACCATCATTCTCATATAGCTGTTATGCCTGCATGTGTGCGATGACGTGATGACTGATTGCCACCCCGGCTCCACAACTGGTAGGCCTATTTCCAACCAGTCGAAAGTAGAAGGTGCACGAAGATGGTGAGAAAGAGTGTGTTTACATATTTAGATATCCCAGAGGCTCTCCAAAGGTTGACAGGTTAGCGAACCACCCGGAAAGCTAACCTACATTCCTCACTGTAGCTCAGTGTGTGTCTTCGTGCGTGTGCGCGCACGCGTGTGCGTTGTGTGTGACGAAGTGGGTCAATCAGAGGCCACAGCTATGTCAGTCAGTGCGTGCGAGGCTACACTGCTACTGAAACGCACACAACTATCAGATGTATTGTCAAATGTTTTTGGTTTGTTACCCCACAAAGAGTGAGCGACACTTTTCTGTTTTCACATTCGTTCTGTCCTCGACTCCCACTGCATGCAGTTGTCTGTGATTTTTTTTTTTTTAAACAAACCAAACCAACCAAATGTTGCGAATCCGTGTGCGCCCAACGAGAGAGAGAGAGAGAGAGAGAGAGAGAGAGAGAGTGAGAGAGAGCGCGCATTATTTATTGCATGTTTGTTATCTAAAATTATATGAACTTATTCTACACCTGTACACCTGTAAAATACTACCAACGTATAATCAGTTCAATTTAAACAAAACAAAACATTATTTTCAGGACAAAGAATAATAAACATTGCAAAATTAGTTTTGGCATATATTTATTTGAGGTAGCCTGAAATAGAAAATGACAGATGGGAATGTCTAAAAGGTAGCAAAACTGATAAAAACGCAGCCAATTGGCTGACATAGACTATTTAAAATCTCCATATATTTTTTTTTTCCAAGTCCATAAGTAATGTGCCTCAAGAAAAGGAACTTGTTATTGTTGGTGCATGCTGATTTTTTTTTTTTATTCAGACCGCATCATTGTATGGTGCGGGGCGGGGTGACGTGCTCAATGTATATGCATTACAATAAAAATGTGACTCTGGTGGGATAAATGCCATGCAGGCAGAGAAAAGACTTCCCAGATTCAGCCAACACAACAACGTCCATCTTTTTTCAGCAGTTTTCTTTCATCAGTGCAGCAAACCCTATAGGCCTACATCCCTGAATCTATAAATTGAATAAATCCCGTCTGTCACAATTCAAAGAATTTGGGTAAAAGTAAATGCTTTTGAGCTCTTTCAGTTTATTTTTCTGCCGGTGCACGAAATATGTGAAAACAGTTATTCACGCATAGGCCTACTGACATACTGAAATGCAGCTTCGAAAAACACATAAAAAAATACACGTATCTATAGAAATTATATTCAGAGATGTTTGCTATGGCTTTTTAATAAATTGTCAAAACATTTCTGACAAGACAAGATCCTTGAGCAAGACACCGAAACGCTTAAAAATAAAATAAGCAAGAAAAATATACAAAACGACTCGGTCACAGAAATTGGTCCCCGTGTGTTTCAGTCCTCCCACTCCTCCAAAAATCGTTTTGTTGTTGTTGTTGTTGAACCTATTGTGCATTGAGGTTCCTCTTTATTGGTAAACGAATTTAAGAAGAAATTCCACAGACAATAAATACACGACAAATATGATTTATCATGGGTGTCAATTTGTCTTTCATTGTTAACTTTTTTGTTTGCTTTTAATTCAATTATGTTTACTGTGCATTTAAATGAATAATATGCTGTTTGGTCGCAGGTGAATTGATAAAGGCATCACACTAAGTGTTGTTGTTCTCCAAGACATCATTTGTAACACACCCGGGCTCAATTCGGTCAGGGTGGCTTTGCTGGATCTACTCCGAGTCAGGAGACGCGTCCGGTGAGGTGGACGCAGAGGACCGGTCCGTTTCTTCCACTTCCTTCTTGAATCCGCTGCCGGTGTGAAATGAACCCGAAGAGGAGGGGCGCACCGGCGTGGACGTGACTTCCTTCTCGCGCTTCTTCTGCTTCATGCGCCTGTTCTGGAACCAAATCTTCACCTGGGTCTCATTAAGCTCGAGCGTGGCGGCGATTTCCACTCGCCGTGCCCGCGTCAGATACTTGCTGAAGTGAAACTCTTTCTCCAGTTCTGTGAGCTGCCGTGTGGTGAAGTTGGTGCGCATGGTGTTGTTGTTTGCACCAGCCAGGCCGAAGTCACACATTTTAACTAAACGAAAAACAAATCGTAGGTTATGCATTGTTGACCAGTTTTATTGACAGATTGCATAAATTATAATGGAACATATAGCATAGTGCGTCGATATATGTTTATGGACAGATGAGTGCGCAATTTGGAGGCTTAGTGTTGCATCAGAGAAACCCATTTACTTCCCCTTTTGACTCTTGTCTATGTTTCTCGTGCATGATGGATGTGTTGGGTGGGGGGCGAGGGGGTGTGGACTTGTTGGAATGCGCCTGCTGTAACTATTAAGTGTGAAACTGTAACGACCACATAATTAGGCCGATCTTACCTGATATTCTGATATGAAATTAAAATGATGAGAGATTACGGAGTTTACGTTTAGTTATTAGGCTGCATGATTAATCAATCTAAATATTGCACTTTTAAACAATTTGTTTTAATATAACCTGTCGTTCAACGAAAATTAAAGCATTTGTCTAAAGTTAACCTTTCAACGTGAGATATTCAAACAGTCACATTTTCGTGACTTTGTGTTCACTATATATATATATATATATATATATATATATATATATGAATTTATAGGCCTATTTGGTCGAGGTCGTTTAACTTTGATAGTTCTATACAATATGTATATTTCGACATTAATTGACAGGACGGAATGTGAAAGTTTTGATTCCTGCAGACACACTCAAACTGGGGCGCTCATAAATGAAAATTATTGGCTACAATTCAACTGGAACACACACGAGCATATGCGAACAAGCCTGGAAAACACACACGCGTGCGCATGTGCGCGCAAGCACCCACTCACCTGTTTTAGGTGGATTCCTCTTCACCTTCATCCAGTCAAATGTTTTCCCCCGTCCATCTTGCTGATTCTCCTCGTCCTCCCTCTCTCGCTCCAGGGGGGCGGGTACTTCTCCATATCCTCCCCCGGGTGGAAGTCCCAGGTAGCCCGCTGCGTCGAGACCCAAGCTAACCTGAGGCTGGTAATGGGAACCGACCAGGGCTCCCTGAGGCCCGCAATGGGCTGCCAGGGATCCGTAGCTTGGACCACCGGTGGGGGCCGAGGTAGAAAATGTTGATTGATGATAGTAGCTCGATGTTACTTGCTCGTCCAAGAAATATTGAGGATGGATGGTGTTGGCAGGGCCTGTCGTCGTAATGTAGTCCGCGTTTGTGGCGCAGGCCTGCTCCAAATAGGCACAGCTATTGACAGTACTTCCGTTATGATAGGAAGATAAAAATCCACTTTGGGTGTCGTGAACGTGATGATAGTAGCCATTATGCGTCTGTTGATGCTCGTGCTGAGGTGGTTGTTGGTGATGCTGGGCCGCTCCTGTTGTTTCATTTGGTCCTCCATCGTCAGCGCTCGCGTGCAAGCGCTCATCCACATTGTAACTCAGCCTGGAACCTCTCGACACGGTGATGGGCGTTTGGGGAGCAGAGTGGCCTGGGTGAATGCTGTCGTTGGTCGGCTGGAAACCTTGATGCTGATCCAAAGGATGGTGGTGCAAATGCTGATGGTATCCAGGTTTAGATCTTGAGTAATTTCGATTACTAACTGAAAATTGCATAAATGTGTTCATATTTGATGTGTCCATGCAGACTCTAAGGAACAAATAGGTCAATTTGGGGGAGAAAAAAAAACAAACTAAAACAGAAGATAGGTCTGCTGTTCAAAAATGACTTCGCTGACAAGAAAAATATAATTATCTAAAAAAAAACTACTTCAAAATCATAAATATAATATAAAATATTCAAATATTCAAAATGTCAAAAAAAGGTGGAAATGAAAGCAGAGATTCTGCTTCCCGCAATTTGAATCAGAAATAAATAAAGCTCTCTGCTTGAAATGCGCTTGCGTGAGTATGTGAGCGCGTGCGGGCCTGTGTGTGTACGTTTATGAGTATATGTTTATGCAAAAGGAGGACCAAATCAATTCAGCGCGCGGAATGTTTAGGTTCGGTGATGAAATAAAAGAACGCAACGTGGCAGAAAAGAATCGAGTCACCTCTTTGTGGTCACACAGGTTACAGTCCGTCTTCTTTCATCCTGTCATTAATTTTCTTCTCATTCTAGGCTTTCCTTTTTTTGCGTCTCCCCTCTGTTTTTCGTGTCACTTCTTTTCTTACCTCTGCCCGTGTCACGTGACTTGTCGTCACGTCGCCTAGGGTGACCAAAGGCCCACAAGTTTGTTGTCCGCTGGACGAGGCGAGGGACCCACTGTATGCGTGTGCGTGTGAGCGTGAAAGAGAGAATGACGAACAGGGAGGACTTACGCGCGCGCGTTTGAATTTGCGCACGCGCCTCATCCATCACTCGCAGTGACATTAGCACGACAAAGAGACTTCAATCAAACCGACCCATCAATCTGATATCAGCACGAATCTGTCAGGGCAACGACAGGGTGAGAGAATAAAAGAGGAGCTGTGAACAGGCCTGCTGCTCTCTAGCATCGTCATTGCAAAAATGTCTATTAAAAAATAGCATGCAATACATCGACACGTAAACAAAGTTGTTTGTAGGCCTACTTGTAACCCCTATACAGTATAGATAGATAGATAGATAGATAGATAGATAGATAGATAGATAGATAGATAGATAGATAGATAGATAGATAGATAGATAGATAGATAGACAGACTGACTTCACTAGTGAATTATGAATTGTGAATCATCAATGAAAAGTCCACGAGTCATACTGTATAATGCACGGTAAGAGAGAATGATCACAGACCTTTGGGAATCAGTTTGATTTTTTTGTAGCAATTGGATTGGGGTAGCCATGATTTCGAATGCACATCTGACCATGTGTTTGCTAATTAAATGAATGTCTCTTATAGCAATGTGATTAAAGCAGACAGCAGGCCTTCTGGTTAACCAAACACTTTTTTGTCCAGCAGGGCAGAAGGAATGGATGTCATCACAATGTTCCTTCAATTATGTGTATGTGTGAAACAACAGTCGATAACTGTGCAGATCAAACCACTTTTTTTTTTTTTTTTTTTTAGTAAGCTTTATGCACTGGAAGGAAGTAATGACTATTCTAAACTTTTAAAGAACGGCACCAATGCAAATGTCTATAAGAGGCAGCATAATCTTAAATGGAATCATTTGCCTTTGTAAGTATCTTCTTTTTTTGTTGACATTTGTCAGTAAAAGGAAGTCTTCAAACGGTGGTGAGTAGCCTGACAGCAAACAGAACTCCATCTCACCACCGGTGTATGTATAAGTCATGACAAGTGATGTGGGTGGGTAACAAGGATGGTGGTTAATGATCACATAGTGAATGAAAGGATGGAGGCCAAAGTAAGTGGGCAGGATGAATGCAGGAACAGACTGGTACAAGATGAAGATTAAATGACACCCACGCAACTGTCCGGGTGGTGAAGTGACTACAGGGCAGAAAGCATGATGTTTAATTGTCTCTTCCTACATTTCAAATCCTGTCGTGAGTCATGTTAACTTGAATAGGTATTTCTTTGCTAAAATCAGAGACAGTCTTCCAATGAATACGACCACGTAGGTTGTTTTGAAAAAGTGCCAAATTACGACCAAGTGTTACGTATTCTAGTTTAGCGACCTTTAGCGGCCATGTTAAATGGCGCAAAAATACTAAAGAGAGTTTCGAACTTGGTCCATTTGGTCCAAAGACAAGTCCGACTGAACTATTTGTCCAGTGATTATTTAAAGCCCCCTCCGTGATTCGGCACCTTAACGTGGTGGAGGGGTTTGCGTGTTCCAATGATCCTAGGAGCTATGTTGTCTGGGGCTTTATGCCCCTGGTAGGGTCACCCATGGCAAACAGGTCCTAGGTGAGGGGCCAGACTAAGAACGGCTCAGAAGACCCTTATTTTTTTATTTTTTTTATTTTTTATTTTTTTCTAAAAGAGCTCAGAATTGTTCATTCGGTAGTCTTACCGATTCAACGTCTTGTCATCATTGCTCTTTTTTTTTTTTTTTTTTTTTTTTTTTTTGTGCGTGCGTATGTGTGCGTGCGTTTGCGTGTGCGTTTGCGTGTGCGTGTGCGTGTGTGTGTGCGTTTGCGTGCGTGCGTGTGTGTGTGTGCGTGCAAATACATATAAATTTATACTCATTCATTCACCTAAAACCTTATAAATATCCCATTACCCTTCGCCTTAACCAGGTACTTCAGAATCTTGCCAGAGTCGTGAGGTTTAAATGGTCAGGAGACCAGAGAAAAGGTCAGAAAAAAAAAAAGAAATAAAGAGAAAAGAAAGGTAAATCAAAGTGAAATCCAGCACCGACCAAACACTTCCTGCTGTTACAAAATCAAACTCTTACGCCAACCCCGGGAGCCTCTAAATTCCATCAAATTTAGCAAGATCTCAGAGACCAGAGGAAAAACTAAAGAGAGGAAGGAGGGAAGGATCGATGAGGCAGAGTGAGATCCATAGAAGCCAGTACATCCAATCCATCAAAGTGAAGTCCAGCACCAACAAGACCCCTCCTACGTGGTTACAAAACCAGAGTCTTATGCCAACCCCAGAAGCCTCGTACTTCTAATAAATTAAAATCTCAAGAGACCAGAGGAAAAACTAAAGAGAGGAAGGAGGGAAGGATAGATCAAGCAAAGTGAGAACCACAGACACCAGCACCCACTGATTCAAGGGGCTGTGGGAGGGAGAGGCTACTTTTGTTGAGTTTCAGTAGATGCTGGTGCGACGGATCTGGCATGCATAAGGACCACCTCCAAAGAAAGAAGCCGTCAACCGCGGTCCAGCAAAGCGAGCACCCCCCCCCCCCCCCGGAATCCCCAGGCCGCGGCAGCACCAAGGCCACCCCCAAGCCACCCGAGCGGACACCGGTCGGCGAGCCGACCCAGACGCCCGGAACACCCCCGCCCCAGCCCCGGCCCACACCCCCGAGCCCAGGGCCACGGAACGAGGCCCAGCGGGCCCCCCCAGCGCCCCACCGGTCCCCAGCCCCCACCCCCCCACGACCCCCCCGCACCCCACCCAAACCCGCCACCCACCACGACCCAGGCCCCACCACCCCCGATCCCCAAACCCCCGAACACACCCCGACCCCCAACACCCAACCCCCCACCCACCCATACCGCCACCCCCCACCCAAACAAGCCACCCCCCCCCGATGGCCGCCAACCCCCCCCGCGAACCCGGCCCCCCACGAGCCCCCCCCGGAAACCGGCACCGGGCAGCAGCGCAGAGAGGGAAGATGTGCCCACCCCACCTCCAGCCGCGCGAGAGTAGCACAGCGGCGGGAGGGGGGAAGCAGAGGAGGAAGCACCAGGGGAGAAGGCGGAACACCAAAACACCGAGCCCGGTGGGGAGAGGCCCCGGTCGTCACGCCAGAGTACTAGTGACACCTAGCCCTGTTACTGAGTCCGCCAGCTCGCCGACTGGCGAGCTCTACCCTTACACCGTGAATGTGGCCCCACCCAGTGTATATACAAGTGTGTGCATGTGGTGCATTAAAATTGGGAGCAGGTGAGTCGGAGCAGAGGGAAAAAATTTCCCCTACTCCGACACACCCGTATCCCCCCCAAAAAAATGAATATGTATGTGTGTAGTGCATTAAAAAAGGGAATGGAGGGACAAAGTGGTGGGGCAGGGACACAGATGGGGGGGACCACAGCGCTGCCAAGCACTGCAGTCCATCCCCTCTGATGGCTCCCTGCCCCAACTCACCCCTCCCCTTGGACGTGAAGTGCATTAAAATTGGAGGGGAGTTGAAGGGTGAAGACGGTGTTTCCACCCTTCCCCACCCCACCAAGAAATGTGATGTGTGCCCTATGTGTATATTTACAAAGTGTATAGTGCAAAACTAGTGAAGTGAGTAAGAGGAGCGACCAGCGGGGCCTCACCCAACCCGGCGGGTGTAGGTGGCACGCCCACCCCCCAGCACCCCCCCCCCCACCCCCCACCCCCACCTCATCCACACGGCACCACAATGGGCGGACAGCCAGCGCAGCAGGGCTACCGGACAGCCCACCGCCCACCGGAGCCCGCCCGGGGCGCCAGGAGTTCTACCGGAGCGGGGCAGGCCCCAAACCCCCGCCCGGCCCCCGGAGCCCGACGCCCGGGCCGGGGAGGGAGCCCCAGGCCCAGGGAGAGGGAGGGGGAGGGGCCGCAGGGCAGACAGGGAAGGGGGGGGGGGGGGGAGGAAGCAGGGAGAAGACGACAAGAAGGCGAAAGGGCGGCTGCAGGGCAGGAGGGTGGGGGGGGGGGGGGGGGGGGGGGGAGGAGGAGGGAGGGCGACAAGGGAAAAGGGACCGGGAGGCAGAGGAGGATGGGCGGGAGGAGGCGAGGAGGGAGAGGCGACGGGGGGGAGGAAGGGGGAGGGGAGAGGGAACCACGGGGCACACCGGAGGCCCACCCACCCCGAACCGCGCCGCCGGGCACGGAGCAGCGGACCGCGCCGGGACGGCACCGCCCCGGGCACCAGGGGGAGCTCCCCAACACCGCACCCCACAGGGGGCCCAGGGAGCGGCCAGGACGCAACCGCCGCCAAGCAGACAACGGGGGGGGGGGGGGGTAGAACCATCCCCGCCCGACCACAGGGGACGGCGTCGAGAAAATTGACTAATTAGCATGCAGTAACACCAAGTGTTGATGCTTAGTGCCCACTAGAAATAAATCTTAAGGAGTTAATGAGTATAGTGTCGTATAGTGTGGTATGCTCGAGCCCACTAGCAGCAATTCGGTTCCTGACTATATAAAAATAAAAACAATCAAATACAAAATACCAAATACAGAAGCAGCGAAAACAGAAGTTGTAACGATGTGGTGGCTCTCGTTAACAGGCAGAATCTTGGCAGGATTAAGTTGCCAGATTGAGATTAAAATATTCTATGTACATAGACCATATTTGTTTAAATCTTGATACTTGATTTTTATTTAAGGCAGAGATTTTTTCCATTGAGATATAATTTCTTAGTAAGTTTAACCAGTGGTCGATATTTAGAGATTGTTTATTTTTCCAATTGACAAGGATTATTTTTTTAGCAATAGTAAGGGCTATAAATATAGATTGAGATTGTTTACATGGTAGCTCAGTTATTGTTAAGTCACCTAGTAAACACAGTCTTGGAGATAAAGGAAGCCTACAGTTTAATATATCAGCGAGCTTTTCCAAGATTTTAGTCCAGAAATGCAGCACTGGAGTACATGACCATAAAGCATGAAGATAAGTATCGGCAGTGTTTTGTGAGCACTGGAGACAAATGTCGGAGTCAGAGAGTCCCATTTTTTTCATCATATATTGTGTAATATATGTTCTATGAAGTATCTTATATTGGATAAGTTGCAAATTTGTCTGTTTGGTCATTTTAAATACATTTTCACAGATTTGGGTCCAAAAGTCTGGTTCCGGAACTATAGACAAGTCTTTTTCCCATTTTAAAGTCGGTAAATACGTTTTATTTGTGTATAAAAATAACTTATATATTTTTGATATTTTCTTTATTGTTGTTGGAGAAAGCTTTATAATATCATTAGCTAAGACAGGCAGTTGGAGCGTATCCTGAAGTGTTGGGATTTGTTTCTTAACCATATTTTTAACTTGCAGATAATGTAAAAAATTTCCCTTTTTTATTTCATATTTCTGGACCAAGTTTGTATACGATATAAACTTATTATCTGAGAAAAGATGATGAAGGTGTGTAATTCCTTTCTGCTCCCATAGGCTTAAATGGAACGACTGATTATTAAGTTGAAAGTCGGGGTTATGCCAAATGGGAGAGAGCCCACAGGGCGCCAGTTGGGAGTTTGTAATTTCTAATGCCTTCCACCAGGCAGTCAGGGTGGCGGCTATCATTGGGTTTTTAAAACAATTATGTCGTCTTATTGATTTTGTGATAAAGAGTAAATCTGACAGTCTAAGATTATTACAATCCTTCTGCTCCAATTCCAACCAACAGTTAGTATCTCTGTTGGGTTGTGTCCATAGCACAAGATATTGTAGTTGATTAGCTAAATAATAGTACATAAAGTTTGGTGCCTCTAAACCTCCTTTAGATTTACTTTCCTGAAGAGTAGATAGACTAATTTTGGCTTTTTTTTTATTCCAATAGAATTTTATGATAGCAGAGTCCAGCGATTGGAACCAGTTAGACGTAGGTTTAAATGGAATCATTGAAAATAAATAATTAATCTTTGGTAAAACTTTCATTTTTATAGTAGCTATCCGTCCTATTAAAGAGATCGGAAGATTATTCCAGCGCTCCAGGTCACTACGGATACTATCCAATAATGGTGAAAAATTTAAAGAAGTTAATTCAGTTAACTTAGGTGAAATTTTAACACCTAAGTATTTTAAATTACCTGTAGGAAAGGAGTAGTGTGGATCCTGACTTGTAGGATTCCATGAATTTTCTGTAATAGGTAATAATGTTGATTTTGTCCAGTTGATAGAGTAATCTGATAAGTGAGAGAATTTAGTTATTAATTTAAATGCTTCCCCTAGCGAGATAGCAGGTTCTTCTAAATAGAGTAATATATCATCGGCATATAGATTAATTTTATGTTCTGTTGTCCCGGAGTGGATTCCTTGGATCCGTCTATCCTGACGTATAGCTAATGCAAGCGGCTCAATAAATATAGCAAATAATAAAGGAGACATTGGGCACCCTTGTCTTGTTCCCCTTTGTAGAGTAAAACTCTGTGACGTAATCCCATTAGTAGTAACTGTAGCTTTAGGCGAATCATATAATATTGAGACCCATTGAATGAATGACTCCCCGAAGCCGAATTTATTTAAGACAGCAAAGAGGAAAGACCAGTTAACTTTATCGAATGCTTTTTCTGCATCCAGCGAAATAACAACTGCCTTTTTATCATACCGCTGTGACATACTAATCAAGTTAAAGAGTCTCCTAATATTATTAGTAGAATGACGACCTTTAATAAAACCTGTTTGATCACTATGAATAATTGTCGAGATTACTGTCTCTAATCGAGATGCCAAGGCCTTAGCGATAATTTTAATATCGGTATTAATTAGTGATATCGGTCGGTAACTTGACGGGAGAGTAGGGTCTTTTTCTGGTTTTAATAAAAGTTTAATTGCTGCTATATTCATATCTTGACGTATATCACCTTTACTTTTAATTTCAGTTACTACCCTTAGAAATAATGGAGCAAACATTAACCAGAAATGTTTAAAAAATATAGCCGGAAAGCCGTCTGGACCAGGTGCTCTGCCATTAGGCATACTGTCTAAAGCACGAAACAACTCATCTATAGTAAGCGGGGTATCGAGAATATCTTTATGTTCAATGGATAACTGAGGTATATTTAAGCTGTTTAGGAATGCCTCAATATATTCAGGGTTAGGTCTATTAATTTCTGTGTATAGATTTCGATAATAGTTATAAAAAATATGGTTAATTCCTTCTGGTGATTGTGTGCATTCACCATTTATATCTTTAATAGCCGTTATAAGAGATTTTTCCCGATTCCGTTGAAGTTGATTTGCCAGGAATTTACCTGATTTATTATTATGTTCAAAATTATTATATCTCAACTGTTGTATTGTAAACTCTGTCTTTTTAGATAACATGTTATCTAACTGTATTTTTATATTCTGTAGTTCTATCCATATTTGATTATTTGGGTTTAATGCATATTCATCCGTTAGTTGTTTAATTTTATCTTCCAGGTATTTTTCTAATTTTTGATCCTGTTTCTTTTTATAAGTTGAATATGATATAATTTTCCCTCTAATTACCGCTTTCCCTGCTTCCCAGAGAAGAGATGGAGATATATTTGGAGAGTCATTTATTTCCAAAAAATCTGCCCACTCCCTTCTAATAATTTTATCAAACTCTACGTCTTTCAGTAATGAAATGTTAAAACACCATATCGGGGGAGGTTTAAGGGTGATGTTATGATGACAAATATCTTTGGAGAAGCGTTTCCCTCGCCCGGACGCGGGTCACCGGGGCCCCCCTCTGGAGCCAGGCCTGGAGGCGGGGCTCGTTGGCGAGCGCCTGGTGGCCGGGCCTGCACCCATGGGGCCCGGCCGGGCACAGCCCGAAGAGGCAACGTGGGTCCCCCTTCCCACGGGCTCACCACCAGTGGGAGGGGCCAAAGGGGTCGGGTGCAGTGTAGGCTGGGTGGCAGCCAAGGGAGGAGACCTTGGCGGACCGACCCCCGGCTACAGAAACTGGCTCTTGGGACATGGAATGTCACCTCTCTGGCAGGGAAGGAGCCCGAGCTGGTGTGCGAGGCCGAGAAGTTCCGACTAGACATAGTCGGACTCGCCTCCACACACAGCTTGGGCTCTGGTACCAGTCCTCTTGAGAGGGGTTGGACTCTCTTCCACTCTGGAGTTGCCCATGGTGTGAGGCGCAGAGCAGGTGTGGGCATACTTATTGCCCCCCGGCTCGGCGCCTGTACGTTGGGGTTTACCCCGGTAGACGAGAGGGTAGCCTCCCTCCGCCTTCGGGTGGGGGGACGGGTCCTGACTGTTGTTTGTGCATATGCACCAAACAGCAGCTCAGAGTACCCACCCTTTTTGGAGTCCTTGGAGGGTGTGCTGGAGAGCGCTCTATCTGGGGACTCCCTCGTCCTGCTGGGGGACTTCAACGCTCACGTGGGGAATGACAGTGAGACCTGGAGGGGCGTGATTGGGAGGAACGGCCCCCCTGATCGGAACCCGAGCGGTGTTCTGTTATTGGACTTCTGTGCTCGTCACGGTTTGTCCATAACGAACACCATGTTCAAGCATAAGGGTGTCCATATGTGCACTTGGCACCAGGACACCCTAGGCCGCAGTTCGATGATCGACTTTGTAGTCGTGTCATCGGATTTGCGGCCGCATGTTTTGGACACTCGGGTGAAGAGAGGGGCGGAGCTGTCAACTGATCACCACCTGGTGGTGTGTTGGCTCCGATGGTGGGGGAAGATGCCAGTCCGACCTGGCAGACCCAAACGTATTGTGAGGGTTTGCTGGGAATGTCTGGCGGAATCCCCTGTCAGAAAGAGTTTCAATGCCCACCTCCGGCAGAGCTTCTCCCTTGTCTCGGGGGAGGCGGGGGACATTGAGTCCGAATGGGCCATGTTCCGCGCCTCCATTGTTGAGGCGGCCGATCGGAGCTGTGGCCGTAAGGTGGTCGGTGCCTGTCGTGGCGGCAATCCTCGAACCCGCTGGTGGACACCAGCGGTAAGAGATGCCGTCAAGCTGAAGAAGGAGTCCTATCGGGCCTTTTTGGCCTGTCGGACTCCGGAGGCAGCTGACGGGTACCGGATGGCCAAGCGGAACGCGGCTTCGGCGGTTGCTGAGGCAAAAACTCGGACATGGGAGGAATTCGGTGAGGCTATAGAAAACGACTTCCGGACGGCTTCGAGGAAATTCTGGTCCACCATCCGGCGTCTCAGGAGGGGAAAGCAGTGCACCGTTAACACTGTGTATAGTGGCGATGGGGTGCTGCTGACCTCGACTCGGGACGTCGTGAAGCGGTGGGGGGAATACTTCCAAGACCTCCTCAATTCCACCAACACGTCTCCTCTTGAGGAAGCAGAGTCTGGGGACTCTGGGGTGGGCTCTCCTATCTCTGGGGTCGAAGTCACTGAGGTGGTTGGAAAGCTCCTCGGTGGCAGGGCCCCGGGGGTGGATGAGATCCGCCCGGAGTTCCTAAAGACTCTGGATGTTGTGGGGCTGTCGTGGTTGACACGCCTCTACAACATCGCGTGGACATCGGGGACAGTGCCTCTGGATTGGCAGACCGGGGTGGTGGTCCCCCTTTTTAAGAAGGGGGACCGGAGGGTGTGTCCCAACTACAGAGGGATCACACTCCTCAGCCTTCCTGGTAAGGTCTATTCAGGGGTGCTGGAGAGGAGGGTCCGTCGGGAGGTCGAATCTCGGATTCAGGAGGAGCAGTGTGGTTTTCGTCCAGGCCGTGGAACAGTGGACCAGCTCTACACCCTCCGCAGGATCCTCGAGGGTGCGTGGGAGTTCGCTCAACCAGTCCACATGTGTTTTGTGGATTTGGAGAAGGCGTTCGACCGTGTCCCTCGGGGAGTTCTGTGGGGGGTGCTTCGGGAGTACGGGGTGCCGGGCCCCTTGATACGGGCTGTTCGGTCCCTGTACGACCGTTGCCAGAGTTTGGTCCGCATTGCCGGCAGTAAGTCGGATTCGTTTCCGGTGAGGGTTGGACTCCGCCAAGGTTGCCCTTTGTCACCGAGTCTGTTCATAACTTTTATGGACAGAATTTCTAGGCGCAGCCGAGGCGTGGAGGGGTTCCGGTTTGGTGGCCTCAACATTGCATCTCTGCTCTTTGCAGATGATGTGGTGCTGTTGGCTTCATCAGGCCGGGGCCTTCAGCTCTCACTGGAGCGGTTCGCAGCCGAGTGTGAAGCGGCTGGGATGAGGATCAGCACCTCCAAATCCGAAAACCATGGTCCTCAGTCGGAAAAGGGTGGAGTGTCGTCTTCAGGTCGGGGATGAGATCCTGCCCCAAGTGGAGGAGTTCAAGTATCTTGGGGTCTTGTTCACGAGTGAGGGTAGGATGGAGCGGGAGATCGACAGGCGGATCGGTGCAGCGTCTGCAGTGATGCGGACTCTGTATCGGTCCGTCGTGGTGAAGAAAGAGCTGAGCCAAAAGGCAAAGCTCTCGATTTACCGGTCGATCTACGTTCCGACCCTCACCTATGGTCACGAGCTGTGGGTCGTGACCGAAAGAACGAGATCCCGGATACAAGCGGCCGAAATGAGTTTCCTCCGCAGGGTGTCCGGGCTCTCCCTTAGAGATAGGGTGAGAAGCTCGGTCATCCGGGAGGGACTCAGAGTCGAGCCGCTGCTCCTCCGCGTTGAGAGGAGCCAGCTGAGGTGGCTCGGGAATCTGGTTCGGATGCCTCCTGGACGCCTCCCTGGGGAGGTGTTCCGGGCATGTCCCACTGGCGGGAGACCCCGGGGACGACCCAGGACACGCTGGAGAGACTATGTCTCTCGGTTGGCCTGGGAACGCCTCGGGATCCCGCCGGAGGAGCTGGTTGAAGTGGCTGGGGAGAGGGAAGTCTGGGTTTCCCTCCTGAAGCTGCTGCCCCCGCGACCCGACCCCGGATAAGCGGAAGAAGATGGATGGATGGATGGATGGATTATTTAAAGCATCAATAAGGAAGATTCAAAATTTCAAATCACTACTGCCACCTGTGGCTGTAAACAACCTGCACGCTCGTACACGCTGCACGCACTCGTACGTGCACCTCATTACTATCCAATTAACTATGTTTTCAGAGTTATTTTCAGAGGTAAGAAGTTTTATAAAGTTATACAAAGCAGGCCACTTCTGTTAATCATCAATTCACGGAATGAGACTCTCGATCCCCACTAAACAATTGACGTCCACGGGACGTGCAGATCATATCGCATTAGTCGGTTGAAGACCAGTTCGTTACTGTACTCCAAAACGACGTGCAAATTAGGTCAATTAATTGGACCTCATTCCGACGTCAATTTGCAGTTACATATTGTAGTCACCTTGCTCGACGGACGTGAGCCTGATTCAAGTCATTATTAGTTTATCACCCCGAGGCTAGTGTCATTGTACGTTAGCCAAAAGGTGGGCCGTCATTTATGGAAATTGACGATTAAGAAAAACATATATAAACCCATTCACTACTTAGTGTGATATGGTTGTGAATGTTATCGCCATTCAGTAGAGTTCACATTCCGCTGGCATAATGTAGCTACACTAGGCTGTTTTCACGGAGGAAAATAAGGCAACCTTTAGCCTGATTGAAACGCAGCGGAATGGAACGTCTGTTCTTCATAAAGTCATTCTGTTCTATCACATTCAACTTTGCCGCCCCTTTCACGCTAAATGTTGCCGTCCACCTCACTTTCACCCCAATAGTTACGACCGAGAAGTGATCGATCTTGAGGTTACTGCTATTTGAAAACAACACATTTTCTTCTAAATGTCAATATACTTACTTCTTACCTTTTGGAGTAGAAAGAAAGCCAGCTGTGAATCACTTTTCTAATCCAAGTCCGATCTCAACTCTCTCCACCGCTGAAATGTCAAACCAATGTGCACTCTCGTTCTTGCCCGGCGTTGGTCACTATCAAGTTTAGATTTTTTCATGGTACTTGACATTGTTTTCTTTTTTTCTTTTTTCTTTTTTTTATAGCCTTCCGTGGATTAACTGCTGGTGTCTGGGGCACGCTAGTTGTAGATGTTGGTCTCTTTTGAGTAGACTCCATTGCAGCGAAACCACTAGCTCCAACTTCGCGACTTCAGGAAACAATAAGCGATAAAGCGCTTGACGTCACATCCGCAGACAGAGAGTCAGAAATTTGAACCCGAGTACTTCCTGAAAAATATTGGCCAGAGGCTTGTAGGAGTACCCATTGTGAACAGCTAGAACGTTGATCTACTAATTAGAAGATGTTTTAGTCATAAATGGTCAAATAAAATGGTTTTTGTAAAGATATTTTTTGGGGAAATCCTCCATATTACAGCTTTTAGTGTTGACTACATGTTTTGTAACGTACAACCTCACTGTGCCTTTTCCTAATCTCAACCATTAGTGACCCATGTAAAGACCTAACGTGTACTGTACAACTTCACTGAAAGCCTCATCCAACCATTAGTCCTTGACATACATGACAAGACTCAAAATGAACAAGGTTGTTATCGGTAAGTTGGATTTTAGTCTGTTGCACAGAAGATCCAGTTTTACATTTTTTCGCTATTTAACATGGCCGATAGAGGTCGCTAAACTACAATACATAACAATTGGTCGTATTTTGGTGCATGGTAAATTGACCAATATGGCCGTTATTGTTCAACGACTTGTTAAATTATCTTATCCTGTTTGCCCCCAGCTCTGGAAGATACTTTAATCCACAATCTCCATTTTTCAACAGCCTTCTGGTGTCTACTCTCAAATTAAACTGGAGTCCTAACTGTGGCACTACAATATTAAAATTTTATCGGGCTGCTTTAAATAGAGATGCAAGTATGGGGAACTAGAGATGGGCCAGATGATTTGACTTCTGTTAGACTCTAGTTTTCAATTTAGTCCTTGGGACTTGTGGGTCATCTTGATTTAAGAGTTGAAACAAATAACTTGACAAGGCTTGCCTGTTTAATGTTCCAAATCTGCATTTGAACATGTGGTATTTGTATTTTTTAAGTTGGGGAAAGGCTTTTTTTTTGTGTGTGGAGTGCATTCAAACCTGGCAACCTACATATACGGTTGTCCTGTGACTTGCCCCATGACGGACGGCAGAAGGGAATGACTGTTGGATTGGATGGGACGCGGACGACTTAGTGACTTAGCAACTATTATTTTACTAACTAAGAGTTATTATTGCCCATCGAGACATGGGATCTACTACTTCAACTGAAGTTCGCCTGTCAGTAGAAGTGGAAAATTTAGTCAAGGCTCATAGAGCGCAACATTTACATAAGTTGGAGATCGTTAATTTGGAAACAGACATTACCTTCTGTCACCTGCTATTTTTACTGAGTTTATCCAATGGCCGACTTTGTTGGCATTGACACCACACCACCTATTTAACTATGTAGTCAATGCCATATCTCCTTACACCTGAGCTGATTTAAAAGACTATCGCTGGCTCTGGGACGAGATGCTACGCTAACACCTGGCGGACAATATAAAGATAAAACGTGTTTATCATGCTAACTGACTTATTTTTTTGTTATTTTTACATATTCTGTTCTATATTGAAACACTGTGATGATGTTATATTATGTTTACTAGCATGGAACAAGCAACATGCAGTAATTTCATGGTTATGACTCCGAAACATGGGGCCATTATTGTAATAAAACTATTTACAAATGCGTATTTCGATCCACAAACATGTAAACAAAAGTTGTATACGTAACTGAAGTCACAAATGTGTATCGAGAATCCACAAATGTGTAAATGAAGTCACAAATGCGTAACGAGAATCTACAAATGTGTGACTGAAGTCACAAATGTCACGTGTATAATAAATTGGCAAATGCGTACACTGATTTGTATGCGTAAACAGTACACATAGTTGAATGTGTTCATATATCTGACCTGTAGACACCGGGCCTCTTGATTGGCTGTCTTCTTACATGTGACATTTGCTACAGTTCTGCCGTGCAAGAGTCATCAGGAACGTGTGTGGCGATTTGCAAATACAGTGTTCCCTCGTTTTCCGCTGGGGTTAGGTTCCAAAAAATACCCGCAATAAATGAAATCCGCGAAGTAGTTAGCTTTATGTTTTACAACTCTTATAAATGTTTTAAGGCTCTAAAATCCCCGACCGCACAATTTAGACACTTTTCTCATTGAGGCATTTACATGTTCTCACATTTCTCTCTTGTTCAAACATTGACAATGTTGAAACCTTCATAAATTTTATAAAATGGGTATATTACTGTAAAAAATATGCAAAATTGCACTTAAAAAAAAATCCGCGATACAGCGAGACCGCGAAAAGTGAACTGCGTTATAGCGAGGGAAGACTGTACTGTGTGGAGAGTTGTGTGGCTCCCATCACCAGGGGAGGATATTTCCGTTGTTGGTTGCAATCATTTTGATTAGTCACTATGCCATAGTTTGTTTTGTTTTGTTTTGTTTTGTTTTGTTTTGTTTTGTTTTGTTTTGTTTTGTTTTGTTTTGTTTTGTTTTGTTTTGTTTTGTTTTGTTTTGTTTTGTTTTGTTTTGTTTTGTTTTGTTTTGTTTTGTTTTGTTCCCACCTCAGAATCTCGTCTTTGCAGAGGAAATTTCTCTTCCTATTATATCCGCGGACTTACTTATGAACATGTCATTCATAAACCCGTGATCCGAGTTTAGCGAGATGACCCAGAAGTACTTGGAGGATCAGAGTGTTGTGAACTTGTGAAATTTTTAAATTGTAAAATACTACTTACCCCAGTCTCCACAAATATATGCATTATTATTAAATTTATTACGGCTAAATTTTGACGTGGATGTGTCTGGAATTCCCCTAGCACAGGCTTTCCGAGTAACCCCGGGTTTACACCGGATGCGGTTGCGGTGCGGTTGCGGTGCGGTTGCGGTTGCGGTTGCGGTTGCGGTGCGGTTGCGGTGCGTTCCGGCGACGCAAGCAATTAGATGCCATTCATTCGAATGGTGCAGTTTACGCCGCTTGCGGGTGCGTTGCGTGTCGACTGCGTCTCAGCTGCGGCATGCCTCACCCCGGGTTTTCTCCGGATGCGGTTGCGGTGCGGTCCGGCGACGCAAGCAATTAGATTCCATTCATTCGAATGGTGCAGTTTACACCGCTTGCGGGTGCGTTGCGTGTCGACTGCGTCTCAGCTGCGGCGTGCCGCAGGCCTTCCGCAAGGATAGACCTATTTTCTATTTTTGCCGGACGCCGCAGCGGTAGGCCTCCGGCAAATGGCAAGCTAGCACAAAACACATCGAGCGGGACAGGAAGACCGACGCAGTTTCAAAATAAATTTCCGGTTACCTTTCAGAATAAAACACTCGCCAGCTCCTATTTCGCAAGCTTTTCAGCAAAACGTGACGTGGGCGTCGCCGGGCCATGTGCTCATTCACGGTTTCGACACCAGCGAACATGGACGAGGAGAGGTTTATATTGGAGGTGGAAAACCACAAAATAATATATGACACGGCACATCCTTTTTATAAGGACAACCAAAAAAAGGATGCTGCATGGAATCTCATAGCAGAAGAAGAAGAAAAGGTTAAATCAAAAGAAGTCCACCTCTCTTTCTGCTTCTCTGTTGAGCACAGACTTTCTGTATGTTGGTCATTGTGAAATGCCACATGATCGCGCGCGCGCGGTCCCGCGAGACACGTTGGGAAGTGGGCGGCGACGGAGCTGCCGGACCGCAGCTGTGCGGAGCCGGTGTGGATGACAAAAAAATTGACCCGTCCGGAGCAAGCAGTCAAGACGCACCGCACCGCACCGCAACCGCACCGCAACCGCAACCGCATCCGGTGAAAACCCGGGGTCAGCCCTTCTGCAAGGATAGCCTATTTTCTATTTTTGCCGGACGCCGCAGCGGTAGGCCTCCGGCAAATGGCAAGCTAGCACAAAACACATCGAGCGGGACAGGAAGACAGACGCAGTTTCAAAATAAATTTCCGGTTACCTTTCAAGATAAAACACTCGCCAGCTCCTATTTCGCAAGCATGCTAGCAAAACGTGATGTGGGCGTAGACGGGCCTGGAGTTAACGTGCGAGGTGCTCTTCACGCTTTAGACACCAGCGAACATGGACGAGGAGAGGTTTATATTGGAGGTAGAAAGCCACAAAATAAAAAAAGTCCACCTCTCTTTCTGCTTCTCTGTTGAGCACAGACTTTATGTGTGTTTGTCGTTGTTTTTAATGCCACAAGATCGCGCGCGGTCACGCGAGACATGGCGGGAAGTGGTCGGCGATGGAGCTGCCGGACCGCAGCTGTGCGGAGCAGGTGTGGATTGGCCAAAAAATTGACGCGTCCGGAGCACGCAGTCAAGACGCACCGCACCGCAGCCGCGCCGCACACGGTGTAAACCCGGGGTAAGGTGGTCATTAATTGCGTGTTAAACAAATTTGTGGCATTGAAGGAACTTTAAATTAACTCAAAATTAACACACTAATTTTGACATGACATTTCTGCACACTAGTAGAACAACAATGGCATACTAGGGCTACTACATGCTACTGTGCCCATTCGTGTCGGACCGTTATTTATTAGCAAGGTTTAATTGCATACTAATAGGCAAAAAGAGGCACTAGCAGTAGAAAAAAAAAAAAAACATTACTAAAAATTTTGTAATATTTGACTATTTTGTTTTCTTTTTTGTATTACCATTTTTGTGACTGGCGGAAATCCTGCCCGGGCTGGCATGTAGCCTAACACTGTGCAGAGGCAGGTTAGACCCGATGTTGGTAATTTCTCAGTGCTGCGATGCTGTGCTAGCGTTCACAGGCAACTTAAATCATTGCCAATTAAAGAGACTCCATTTATTCCCTTCAAATATGACACACGGGTCATACACTTGAGTCGTGACATAGCGGAAGCTCATTATTTAACATATATAAACACAATTACGCGGAGGGTTTGATGCTCGCTGTTCACATATTTATGAGTTAAACATGTTGAGTTAGACTACCTGTGGCCAGGAACATAGCTTAGTTTGACCCTTTGCTACCAAATTGTCATGCCGTGTGCTCCGCCAGGATCCACCAGAACTCGCAACATGGCGCAGATGCACCGTGTATGAACATAGCATGCAATTGGACCTTAAGCTGTGTATATATATATAGCTATATATATATATTAGTTAATATGCATTCATATTTGTATGTTTCATCTAACAGCATGAAAAATTGAAAATAATATGAATGAAATAAAAAAATGAAAATATATAATAGTGAACGATGTACAAAAAAAAAAAGTCTATTGGAGCCATATACTAAACGGGAAGTCCGCCATTTCGATGTTATTTTGGGAATTGCACAGCATTTTTGGCCTTTTAATGAAACTTTGCACACACGAGGCCTTAAAATTTAGACAAACATGGTCTACGTACAATCTTTTAATTTAAATCTGGCAACTTAATTCTGCCTAGATTCTGCCTGTTAACAAGAGCCACCACATCGTTATAATTTATATTACTGCTTCTGTATTTGGCATTGTGTAACTGATTGTTTTTTTATAGTCAGGAACCCAGTTGCTGCCAGCTGGATCGAGCACGCCACATCAAATGACTTCTTGCACTCACCAACTCCTCAAGATTCACTTCCAATGGACACTAAGCATTAATACTTGGTGTCACTGCATGCTTGTTTGTTAACTTTCTGGATGCTGTCCCCCGTGGCCAGGCGTGGGTGGCTATGCCCCTCTGCTGTCTGCTCGGTGGCGGTTGCGTCTTGGACGTTCCCTATGGGGTGCCGTGTTGGGGTACTAATGCTGCGATTGCTGGCGGGCTACACTTGCATTTTCATTTTTAGGGAAGACAGGGACTTGTTGTCACATGATACGATACATTGATACATTTTTACATTGCACTTATTTTCTCCACTAGAGGGCGCAACTAAAAAGTGATTCCACTTTTCCAGTGGAACCTCTGAGTTTGAACGTCTCGGAACTGGTACAAATTGGATTTCGACCAAAAAAATCTGAGTGAAAAATGCCTCAGAGTTCGACCTAATTCTTAGTCAAACACCCAAGCAAAGCCGAACGTACCTTGAGCCAAGTCAAGCCGAGCGATGCCGAATGCACACGTCACAGTAGTAGAGACGTGGCGCTGCTCATATCGAGTCCAAGCGTGAACACTCTCGATGCGCCCAAAGAAAGACTACAGTGCCAATGGCAGCAAAGAAAACAGAGTGCTACCAACCACAATGGTTTTAAGGATGGAGCTAATCGCTCCGTTGTTAACTACTATAACGATTTCCAAAAATACTGGCTTGAATACTGGCCCAGTCCGAACATGGCCAGGTCCCTTAGCTGTTCAACAATATGCCTGAAATTAAACAGCGCACACAATATGTAACAATGTCCAAGTTATGCCAATTCAGCACTGAACTAAAGCATGTGTATTAACATAGCAATAATGAGGAATTTACAACAGGCTCTGTACATTTGGGAGTGCATTTTTCATCCACTGATGCCATCACACCACAACAAAAAATGGTAAGGTATTTTTTTATTGTTTAAATAACAGTGGATATGTTTTAACACAAATAGAAATTAAAATAGGAATTTTCTGTTTTGCAGCTTGGGAATGGATTAATTGCATTTCTGTTATTTCCTATGGAAAAATGTTTCAGAGGTTGAACAAATCGGACTTTGAACACTTCACAGGTACGAATTATGGTCAAACTCCGAGGTACCACTGTACTAATTTTCTTGTCAGGTTCATGTCCTGACTGAGTAGAGAATAACACATTGTGAGCCGAGATGAGCGTCATTTAACCATTTTGCACAACCCAAAGTAAAAATTGTTAAGTTGAAATATTTAAAATCAAGCTTCTTCCAGATAACACTTCTAGCAGTGATACATGAAAAATAAGAGGTTGTACTACTAATGTGTACATTTTACAGTCCTTAACCCTTTAACTCCAGAGGTGGCAAAGGGTTAACCCTTTAACAATACCAGTCCTTTCTCATTACAGTGATACCTCGGCTCACGAACATAATTGGTTCCCAGAAAGTGTTTGTAAGCCAAAAAGTTCTTCTTCCGAACATTTATTTCCCATAAGAAACCATTAAAATGAGAATAATCCGTTCCCAGGTCCCTATAAAACATAATTTTCTACTAAATAAGCCTTAAAACTACACAAAAATATACCTTATTTTATGTATAATAAATGTGCTATTGTATTGTAATTAAAGAAATAAATTGTACTGTATAATAAAGTCGTTTTATTTTACTTTGTGATGGTAGTTCTTAAGGATAGTAGCAATGGTAGACTTACTTCATTCGCGAGCGTTTCACCGCATAGAGTGTTTATGGAACGGTTGCCGCTCATTCGCGCTTTCGTGCTCACCGGAGTGGAGGAGGCGTGTCCCTTGGTGAACAAGGAAGTGGAGCACTTTAGCGAGTCAACAAAAAGTGAGCACCGCCAACTACTTTCACCTCTTTCCTGGGACTAAACTGTCGTGGCACTATTTTCTCCTTTTTTGAGGTACGTGATAGCACTTTCCCTCTTTTTAGTGGCGCGAACTCCATTGACTACAATGCAAACGCGCCGCCGAATCGCCGTCCCTCGCTGGTAAGCATTAGGCTTAACACTAGCCTGTGGTGGGGTCTTTGTCAGTCCCATAATAGCAAAAGTACACTCAAAATGTCTATCAAACACAAACCGCGTCCGCACTAAAAGACGAACTGGGACGCCGTGAGCGTGCGTCAGCTTCTCGTGGCCGCCACCGTGGTGCTGTTCGACCGCGTGGTTTGGTTCGTCCGCCGAAAACTAGTTCGTCAGCAGAGACTAAATTCTCGCGAATTTAATGTTCGTGAGGCGAAAAGTTCGTGAGCTAAAGCGTTCGTCAGCCGAGGTATCACTGTATCTGTATGTTCCGCAAACTCCAAATCCCTGCTGCCCAAATGCTGAACAGCAGGCGTGTTTGCTACAGCAGCATGTCAGATGGGTCAATAATGTGGCCCACTCCAAACATGGCCAAATCCGAATTCAACACTTGCTAAAAACAGTGTGGACAGTCACCATGAAAAATCTGATTTTAGGAGGAATCTTTTCTTTTTTTTTTTTTTCTTTTTTTACTTGTTACAGCTCAGGCTGTTTGAAAACGCTAGATAAATAAGCGTGAGTTGAGTTGAAATCAGATACGCCTACAGTCTGAACGCAGCTTAGAGGAAACAATAGATAAATATTAGGATTTTAAAAAAGGGGCAATGTGTTTTATTTAGTACCATCTAGTGGTGAACTGATAGAATGCAACAATGTTAAGCACTGCACTACGGTGCCTCAGAGAGACCACACTTCGCAAGGCTACCACCATCCAATTACTTATTGTGACCAAATGTCCTCTTTTGGGAGGACATGTGGAAGGACAGACCGTTTTCTTACATCCTGTTCGGCGTCCGGTGTTTTTTTATAAATATGTGAAAGTTTTAGGTTGGCATTGCGTAACTAATAGGAGGTGAAGAACACTATGTAACTGCGACTGGTACCACAATTTCAAGGCCGGGGCAAGTGTCCTTTTTTTGAAATGGGAATATGGTCACCCTAAAACATAAACAATTATTATTTGGAATGAGCAAGTGAGTGAGCAGCCTGGCCAGCAGGAGCAGCAGGATCGGCGAGCAAGAGTAGCTACCAAAAACTAGCTGGAGCAACTAACAAGAGCGGCTAGCGGGGGCTCCAGGTGGAGGAGTGGAACCGTCACTTCCTTTGGTGCCAGTGGGCGTGGGTTCGATCCTCCGCCTGGGAGAGGCCCATGTATGTGGCCTACAAGAAGTAGGCCACGTGTGTGAGTGGGAATAAAAAAGAAAAAAAAAATAAATAAATAATAAATAAAACATCCTTATTTAAAAAAAAAAAAAAAAAAAAAAAGAGCGGCTAGCGGGACAACTCCCAAAACAAGGGACTCACCAACGACTACCTGCGGGCCCTAGCTGTGGAAGGTAAGCAGTAGTCAACCCACTGGGTTCGACAGACCGACGCTAGCTGCAAGCACCACCAGAGGCTAACTATGTCAGGAAATTCTTCTCCTTTCGATATCCATAGCAAAAAGATGCAGACAAAACTTGTCAGCCTCCTGTAAGACACGGCATGACCTATGTCATATAAAGTAATTACTAGACATACAATTATATTAAAAAAATGTATGTTGATGTGATAGTACATATTTTTTTGCATATTATTAAAATTAATAGTGGGTTTTTAAATGAATGAAGTCGAGTTCACCACTAGATGGCGCTAAATACAGACTGTCCCTTTAAAAAATGTGTAATTTGAAAATGATGGCTCAATAGGTTATAGAAAATACTATAGGATATAAATTGGCTATATAATAACTTATCACTGTACATAATTTTATAATAATGGATGTCATTAAGCTTGAACGGCATGTTTTATAAGAAGGACTTAAGAATCACAACACATCACATGTAGGTGTTAATATAATCATCAAAAGGGCAATTGAAATATACACAACCATTGTAGAAACAACATGCAGTTAGCACACATTTTTGTGCTAACAAACATGATCAGCATCAAGGTCATACTTTGTACCTTCTAAATCTGTTGCATCATCATATGTTTCACCCTCTTACCATTTTGTAATAAAGTAATTGTTCATTTGCCCTTTAGTTTGTTTTTCCACATTTCTCAGCTCCATCGCCGTCTCCATAGATGCTTTTCAATTATGAGTGATCTATCTGATTTGGTCGTTCCTCTCCCTTAGTATCTTACTAACTTACTAACTTCTTGCACTTCAATAATAACTTAGCTTTGGTATTTTAACATTGTTGTTCAAATTACTGTATATCCAAGTTCTTCATGTTTAGGTCAGTAGTCGCACCACTACTGTATTTCTTTTCCTTGTCCTGTTTAGCTTTTTATCTTTTATCTCTTTTACCTTTTGCCACAGTTCTTGTAATTATTGTACTGGTTTTATTTTATTTTTTTAATTTCTGTTTACACTTGATGTGAGATATTTTTATGTTTTGGCTTGACATTTAAAATACAGTACTTACTTGTGTTCTGTCATTATAAGTGAATTTCTCTGGACAGTGATATTTCCTGTCAGTCACGATTGAAAGGGAAAAAAAAAATGCATTTTCAATTTGATGTGGACTTGAGCCTAAAACTCCCATTTTTAGAGCAATCGTTTCATTTAAGTGAAATGACATTGACATCAACACTGGAAAATGCATTGCTGTAATTTTGAAATGATTTTGAGTCCTCTCCCACATTATTAATTTGTGGATGTTGAATGATGAAAAAAAAAAATCAATCTTTAGTCTTTATAAAATGTATACTTTAACCTACTTTCAAGGCATTTATTATAAAAGAGGTGATGCGCCTACCAACATTGATTGACAGATTTAATCAGGTGTTTCGCCAAAAACTCTCCATGTCTGAGTGTTGAAAGTTTCCTCTTGACACTGTGGATGATAAAAATACACTGCTGACTTCTTTTGCCACCCCTGTTAAGTGGGCGATCTGTCACACCTGAGTTATGCAATAGCACACACCCAGGCAGAAATCATAACAGTGACGGTGACTGTGATACAACAGATAAAGGACTACTACATATTACAGCGTGGCAGCTGGTCGACAGACGGTGACAGCCAGAAGAGCCAGATTATTGAAACACACATAACCAGCTCTCTCTCTCTCTCTCTCTCTCTCTCTCTCTCTCTCTCTCTCTCTCTCTCTCTCTCTCTCCTTGTGAGAGTCTGTGCCAGTATACTCAATTGTGGAAAAGTATTATTGAAAAAAATAAATAAAAAAAAATAAAGGCCTAAAATGAACATATATTATTTATTATACAGTACTGATTATAAGAGCTCAAGGGGAAACTGAGGGAAACTCAACAAAACAATGTTTTGATAACCAGAGATGCACAGCTAATGCACTGAAATACCAATTAGAAGTACAACTTCTGATTGTGCTCGATTGTCTTCTCTCTTGTTTCCCTGACGTATTGTATTCCTATATTCAAATTGCATCAATACGTCATAGTACAGATAAACTATTCAGAGTACTCATTGTTCATAGAGGTATCCTATAGAACATTATATTGTCATTACAAAACAATTCATTGTTATTATTATTATTATTATTATTATTATTACATTTGTAATAGTAATAGTAGTGGTGGTGGTAGGGGTGGGGGCAATTATAAGTGGTAGTCGTAAGTCAACACAGTTCTAGTCAAAATAACAATCACGTTGTCTTTCTTTGCCTCTCGTTCTCTCTCCCCCACAGCACCACCACACACACGCACGCAGGCACGCGCGCGCGCACACACACAGCTTGTCCTGTAATGGCTGCCATTGCTCATTGTTTGCATCCTGCTTTGTCTGCAGCGCCATTTTAACTCTGCAGGAGGAGGGGCAGCAGCCAAGTTAGCATAACATTAAATTCTCACAAAGGCTGCGAGATGTTACTGCTACCTCGTGGTTATCAACGTATTCAACCTATACTACAATATATCGTAGTATGTTATTATATAACTATATAAATACTACAGGCCTAAAACAGCCAAGACCATTTAATCCCGAGCCCCTGATTATTTTGTATTTGTTTATTTACTAAGTCTTTCAATCCTACCCACTATCGAATAGGAAAATATAGCACAATCCATATCCGCAGCCTCCTATATATACTATAATAATAATAATAATAATAATAATAATAATAATAATAATAATAATAATATTAATATTAATATTAATATTAATAATAATAATAATAATAATACATCAGTAAATTGTAAAGGCTCAAAAGCATTGCACACATGTTTTCTATATAACTTTATTTGAAACTATATGCGAAGTAAAAAAATACAAACGCCACTTTGTAAATGTATTTCGTATTTTTATTATCATATTTGTATTCCACTATGAAAATATGTATACAATAAATAATTTGGATCTCACTAATAAAGAATCTCAATAAATAAACTACGGTTTAAAACTCCAATCGTCAACACGCGGCTTCCCTCTTGTCTCCGGAAAGAGATTTTTCCTGTTCAATTCCTCAGTTAAGATTTTCCAAAAGAAGCAATTCCTGAGAAGTTTGGATTAGCAAAAAAATCCACGCATTCTAAAAATTCTAAAAACTAATAAATATCATTATAAATTCACATTTCTGAAATGAGGACACAGAAACATTCAAATAAAACAAATGTGGTCATCTCTCGTCGTGTCAAAATAATACTGGCAAAAGGATGAAAAATATATTTAAATCTCAACGTCTAATCATTCAGGAATGTTGCAGTGTTTTTTTCCTCCAGCAATGCAGTTCTTGTTGAGAGCCCTCGTTTTGTATGCGGTCATTCTTATTAAACCTCTCAGAAGTTGAGATGCTGCAGGTCCATGGTGCACAGTGTGCTTGTGAACAAGTCGAAGTCCTCTTCGGAAAAATCCACCGGGCTGTCCAGGGAACTCTGAAGGCTGGGTGACATGCAGGCGTCCCCGGCAAAGAAAGATAGGTCGGGAAGCTCGGAGGAGGGCATGGACGAGTCTGCTTGCTCGCCGAATGCTGTATCCGATGCCGCGACTGTTCTCGTCTCGTTCAGATGCTTTCTGCTCGCGTTCTCGCCGGAATTTGTAATGGCGTACGGCTCCGGGGAGTGGTATTTGGCCTCAGAGTCACAGGAGCCTGCAGACGCACTCGACAGCGTTGGCGGGTCCGAGCGGCTCGATAGGCCTCCCTCCTTCAGCGTGGGATGCACATTGTCCCCGCTGTCATGGGCGTGGGCGGTGGGTGCTGAGGCCGAAGATGGATTACTGCTCCCCACCTCGCTGTCCGATAGCTCCCCGGTGCCAGATGCCTCGAGCGGCTGGCTTGAGTATGGCGATGAAGCATCCGCGCCTTCGAGCGGCTCGATACAACTCGGCTCGCCGGATTCTTGGTTTCCTCCTCCCCCGTCGCCACCACCATCCCGGTGGTGCGTCGTCTGTCGCTTGTGTTTCATCCGCCGGTTCTGGAACCACACTTTAACCTGTCGTTCGGTCAAGTCCAAAAGGGCTGCAATCTCCACTCTTCTCGGTCGGCAAAGATACTTGTTGAAGTGAAACTCCTTCTCCAGCTCGAGCAGTTGCGTGTTGGTGTAGGCGGTGCGCAGCCGACGGGAACCCGCTCCCCCGACATCCAGACCCGCCTGATTTAGATCTGAACGGCAAAGCAGATAAATAACGGGCAATAATTAATTATTCATTAAAATGTGTTACAAATGGGGCCTATTGATTTCGTCATTCTATTTATATTATACAACACACGTCAATTGTTTGCCCTGGCACGCATGCACTGAATAGCCACTAAAATATTACGTGCAATTTAAAATCAAGCTGTATCAGGCATGCAGTGAGAATACAGCCATGCACCGCCAATCCCCCTCGCTCGCTCTGCTATATGAAATAGGCCGAAACGGTTTGGAAACACCCGAATTCATATATCATAAATCGTTAAGCTAATAAATAAATAAATAAATACATAAATAAATAAATAAACATTTTTAAAAGCTACAATAACAGGTAGAACCCAGTAATCCGAATCGTATAACAAATGATCATGTCAGGTATAGAGCGCTTCTCTCGTGGTGGAGCACGCTTAAGCCATTGGGTAAAATCAGTGATGAGAGTAAATAAATCAAAGCACAGCGACTAAAGTGCAGGAGAACGCGAATGCAAAGTGAATACTGTCGTATAAGCGATGTCAAAACGGACCCAAATCTCTAGGAAAACGGTTAAATAAAAAAAATAAAAAAATCGGACATTTGTAAAGGAAAAAACAATTATATAAAATAAATGATATATATAAATGCGTGCGTGATTTGGGTATGTTGATATCAACAAATATTAGTATGGCGTTTAATTGGAAGCCAGACGACATGTGACTTCAGGATTTCCACATTCGGCCTATATAGTTTGTGTGAAGTGTGGGCTACACCCAACCCCCACCCCACCATTCTTTGACATGCGTCGCCATTATATCAGCATTCAATATATGGCTACTTTGAGGAGAAAATATATAGGTTATTTTCCGGGCGGTTTATGCATATTTCAGGAAATCACAACACGCAACCGTGGTAATTATTCGAAATGACCATGTGATGAATAGTATAGACCATAGATTTTTTTTTTTGTCTTTACGCACGATATAGCATTTCGATCATTTATTGTCATAATAAACCGGACAGAATGCAAAACGTAATCCCTCCAATAAAATCAAACCCAAATTCAAGTTTAATGAATGAGAGCGCGCATGCATGCAGTGCACAGCATAATGCAGTGGTCTAAAAATGGCTCCCCTGTTGATCCAGCATCACCGCAATGCACAAGACGCACATAGACAACACTGTGCATCTTCGACTGATGCGTTTAATGCAATGGTTTCATTGGAGACGAGCGGTGAGCAATCAATCATTTTAAACACATCATGCAAGTCATTCCTCATGCAGCCCAACCGAAAACACACACATATATCCCAGCATATACCGACCTGTGGGTGACTCGATGCCCGCCGAAGCGTACCCGGAGGCGGTCGGTGACGGACACGAAGAGGCGGACGGGATGATGGAGCCACCGCCGCTGGAGCTGCTCCCAGTTTTCTGGCATTTCTTGGATGACTTCTTCTCCTTCATCCAGGGGAATTCGTGAGCCAGCGCTCCCGCGGTCGATGATGCGTTCGGGGCGGGGGCCTGGCCAGGCGGGCAGGGCTGCTGGGTGAGTCGGTGATTCGTCTGGAGGCCATTACTAACAGAGGTTCTCCGGTTCTGTTGATTCCTTGAAGCTGGTCTTGGCTCGCTGGCTGTGCAGGGGCTGAGGCTCGGTATGGTGTTCTCGAAGGGAGGCGGAATTACTGTCGACTCCTTGATTGATGAAGTTTGAAATGACTCCAGGACGGCAGGGAAGGACGTCAGGCACTCTGCTAGCGACGGTTGGCTGTTTATAAAACCGATCTCTCGTTCAAATTCAAAATTCATAGCTCCTTCAAAAGGATATCACTGTCTAACGTGGAGACCCCTGAAAAATCCCTTCCCCAAAATAAAAAAGCAAAACACACTCGCACACATGCACGCACACATGCACGATCATGCAGACTCACACAGCCCCGAAACAGCTTCAAATTAAATAAAAAA
Organism: Festucalex cinctus; assembly: GCF_051991245.1. NCBI lineage: Eukaryota > Metazoa > Chordata > Actinopteri > Syngnathiformes > Syngnathidae > Festucalex > Festucalex cinctus. Next base: position 41,298,163 of record NC_135411.1, read on the forward strand.
AAAAAAACGCACGAGCACGCAAGCACCGGCCGCAACACCGTAAATGCGTGTGGCAATATAATAATTGTGAATATTGGTGATATTACAAGCGTATGGGGACCTGGATAGGCTAAACTGAAGAACTATGGGGTGAAAATGCAGCCAATTCCTGGTCACGTGACCCCAAAGAACCAATTAGAAGCCTAGGCCTGGCGGCAGCGTTGACTGTGGGAAGCTGCATAATTATTTTGTACAAAATGTGGCAAACGGGGCTATAGCACGAAATAATGCCATTGTTTTGTCATGCGAGCCGCCGGGGGGTAATTCTGAGGCGAGGGAACAGCCTGAAGGCTACCGGTAGCCATGTGGACAGTGTAGGCGACCTGTCGGTGGATCAACTCGAAGACACAAACAAAAGAGAATCGCTGGGACATTTTTTTCCCCCCCGATGGCTGATGAAAGGACATTCGAACATCAAGATCGCCAACACAGTTTACAACCTGGCTCATTCAAAAATGCTATACGTCAACACTTGGATCATTAATCATATTTTAGAAATCACCATTTCGTGACCGTGTTGGGGAATATTTTACATTTTATTTTAGAAAGAGAGCCGTATATGGCTAGATTGGAAAGGTGCATAAGACATTTTAATGTGTAAATGGGTCGTGTTTGCTCTATGTTATTATCAGAAAGAAAACATCCATCCATCCATCCATCCCTCCATCCATCCATCCATCCATCCTCGTGACCGTTTATTTAAGATTAGCGGGGAGAAAGAAAACAACAATAGTTTTTTTTTATTCGTGTGCAGTTTTCAGTGCCTAAAAATAGATTTGTGTTTAGATTTTAGAAGTCATTCTCGACGCCTTAATTCAACGATCCTTGATAAGATACAAAGGTCCCCCACCCCCTTTCCCAGTGTGAAGTGTGTGTTAAAAAATGGTTGGTGTGTTTACGGAGAGAGAGCGAGTTCACAGTGAGGTCGATCTTCAACGAAATGGTGTTGTGCAATCGATCCTGTTCGGTATAGAAAGCAACATTTTAATATGAGCTTTCATATCCGAAGTGAATTGTTGGGGGCATAATATCAGTGGACATTTGGGCCGCAAATTGCAACAGATTGTAAAAATTGAGAACTCGAAAATTAGGGATTTTGAAAGGGCCCAGCGAGGGAGCCCCGGGTGGGTGGCGGTGATCAATCTTTGTCTGACTGCAAAGAGCCTGACGAAGCCCCTTCTTCCCTTAAATGCAAACCTCCCATCCAATTCATTATCTTTCTTATGTTATAAAATTCAAAGCATCATGGACATATTTTATTCCAATATATTGGATAAACTATAACCCTTGAAGTCAACCTCCATTTTGTTTACACACAAGTCTTAATTCGCCTCTTTATATGGGAGGGTAAAAAAATGTGTGTGGGAGTGACGACCATTGAGCGAATGAGTAGGCTGGATTTCACCGCACATGCTGCACAAGCACGCGGATTTTTGGTAGTCTAGAACGCGCACATTTTTCTTTGTTATATTGAATTTTATAATAAGTTGATCATTTGCAAAATTCCTTTTGGAACATCATGATTGTTTTTGGCTTGTTATTCTCAACATATGTTCCCAAATAAATTATTCCTGCGTTTATTCTAACGATATAAAGCTCTCTTGGCTGGTGTGACACTCATCGGCCTGTGAGCGCATGCACGCTCGCGGCTCAGCTCGCCTCTGTTTTCAGCAACGTCTGCGTAGCTGAAGCCAAGTCCCCTGTCTGTTTTTATGAGGCAATAAATTAGATCCAATCTCTGCTTATTGGTGTTTTTATTGTCTGTTAGTCGAACGAAAATGTAAAGGGAAGTACGACCGTTATTTATGGGACACTGATTTATGTTTCAAGTCTTGGTTGTCAGAAATGGGGGACAAGACAGAGAGAGGGAAAGAATTGGCGCTGGGGTGAGGTTCCAAGCCACGTGATCACGTCATGGCGTGTGGAAGGTTTTTTTTTTCAAAGAAGGGAGACAGAACAGATTTTCATAGGGCCAATATAGGCTATATGCATTGTCAAAAAATTATATTTTGGTGCTTTGTTTTGTTATGTCATATTTACTATCATCTCCTCTGCTAGTGAAACAACAAACAGTTTGCTGTTCACAAGCAGATAATAATGTCACAAGTGGGGAAAAAAAGTTGCAGTAACTATGAAGACATCTTAAAACCAATTATAGCGGAGTATATCGTATGACAAATCCCATTACATGCAGTGTTTTATGTAACATAAACAGTAGGTTGTGTTGAATAGAATATTATCGGACAAATAAATATTAAGTATGGTCACATTTCTGGTGGTGAAGATGTCATGCGGCAGAAGTATAACTAGGATTGTTATTAACACTCCTAATCTCAGCTCTTTATCTTCGTATAGCATCTAAACAAGAAGCAAAACTAAAAATAATAATAATAATAATAATAAGAGTGAGGGGAAACAGCTTGAAAGCAACAATTGCACTGACCCAATGTGAATGCACCCGTAAAACATCTCGAGAATCCTTTTGAATTCAATTGTTCTTGATTGTGTTAATTTACCTATTTAAAGCATACTGTGTATGCATGTGCGTATATATATATATATATATATATATATATATGTGTGTGTGTGTGTGTGTGTGTGTGTATGTATGTATTAGAAAACGCTGCATGTGAAAATTGGGGATGCTAATTTCTCTTTAAAGCCTGCAGTTAAGTTTTGTGCCAGAGAGGATGTTGAAACAGTGAATGAAACTTTGAATAAAGTAACATTTTATTAAGGAATTGCTGGACAGACAACTCTATAAACAATTAAATAAAAAGTTGATAAAGGGCAAATAAAGAAGTAATTGTTCTCCAAAAAGTTCTATTTTCCCCCAGCTATACATTGTCAAAATTCTACAGTATGCATAGACGGGTCACCAATCCCCATCCTTGCCATATAGGCCTATCCCTGTACATGTCAAGACATTTATGTACAAGGGCCACTGTAGGAACTTAAAACGTACTTATTCCCTATCAAAATACAAGAACTAAAAATGTAACTTCAGTACAATTGACAAACAAGAAACACAATGCTGTTTTTTTCTTTCATAACATGTAAATGCTAGAAAATTACAGTATTTTTTCTCAATATAAATACATGATGGATAAATAATGATAATGCAGAGAGAGAAGTCTTTTAAACTGGCTATCAAATAAATATTTTATATGAATGTTCACTTGAACTCACATTTGCAAAAGACTGATTGAAGAGCCTTCCTTCAAAATAAGATTTTTTTATTTTACTTTTTATTTTAACCTTAAAAATGTAAACTCTAAGTGCAACAATGATGCCCAGATGCAAAAATTTGCATTTGTGTAAATCACACTTTTAAAAAATATATGAGTGTATTTCCAGAAGATCAAGGAGTGTAGAGTGGACTGACAGATTTAATACTTTTAACACTGAGTTCATTCGTTTTAAAAAGATTTCTTAATATTTGTGTCTTGCCCAAACTTCTCTTTGATGGTCCAAACAAATAAACCCATTTTTTTTATGTGCACACATTTCTGGGCCTAACATTTTTCTTCAAATATATACCCTGTATCCATTTTAAAAGTCAAGATATGCGAGAAAAACAAAAAATACATATATAAAAGAATGATGCCCAACGATTTATGTAAACCCTTCCATTAGTGAAAGAGAGGGAGACAATGGGCATAAGCATATATAAAAAGCATTCTCAACTCTATACCCTGTATCGATGATGTGCGAAAAGAAGGTCATAAACAATGTCAGCAGCTGGTGTTACCTGACTGCACATTTACCAACAATAAGAAACTAGCTTAGCATTGCTGTGTGTACAAAGGGTGGTATGCTAAAGTACTTAGCAAGACATTGTATGTCTGTCATTGAAGGGGATCAATAGCCTTGGAGCTTTCCAAACAGTGGGAGAAGTGATTGGAGATGTTAAGTTTGTGTATAGATGTCTAAATAATAATATAGAAAATTGTTGCCCCAGTGAGAGGTCATGTGCTGTTGTTGTGACATATCCAACACAATGGGTTAGTGATTAAATGTGGATCCACGCAGACGTTTATGGCAGGAGGTGAAAAGAGACAGAGGATCACGAATCAGCGTTTTTATGCACTTACTGGACAGGCAAGAGTGAAGAGTGCCAGCTATTCTTTCCTCTCTCTAAGAGCTCAACACATTCAGCTCAGTTGACAACAACATGTGTTGCCTGGAGGGGAAGAAAACTCACTGTCATTAATCTCACCACCTCAGTAACTTCCCATTAAACGCTCCACTATTTCATCTGGAAGACCTGTTTGTGTGTGGGTCTTCTGGGTGTCTATTATTTAAATGAGATCTCACTCTTATGTTATTCAAAAAGAATATTAATAAGTTGCTCAAGTGAAGAAAGATTTTGAGATCTATGGAGATCAGTTCATGTTACTGTGTTTTGAATTGGAACGCTTTTAACATCGGCTTTCTATAGGACATATTCAAGACAAAAGCCTCTTTTTTTTTGGTTGTGGTTTTGTCATTTCTACTAATTCTGCTAATTTTGTCCTAAATTTATTTGGTGTCGTTGGTAACTGGAGCCAATGACAGCTGAGTTTGGGTGAGAGGCGGGCTAACACTGTAGACCAGTCGTCAGTCAGTCAATCGCAAGCACAAACAACAATTCACACTAAAATTTAAAAGCAGTGGGCCCCAACCACCGGTCCGCGGCCTGGTGCTGGTCCAATAACAAACGAACAAAGAACAATATATGTCGGACTGAGAGATTATACACAGCAAAATCGCTAGTGTTAGATTAACACCTAGTAGTGCTAAATCTAACAGTAGAAAAGTGATTACAAGTGTCCACAACAAGGAATCTGGCACTTTTCTAAGTGTTACTTTTTTGACACTTAACCAGTGTTTCTCCATCACTGTATAGTGTTAAATATCTACACTGGTAAACACTGAGTAGTGTTGAAAGTACTCTACACTCGTGTCAATGTTAAAAACGTAACTCAAACTAACACTTCACTTTGGTAAAAAAGTACATCATTTACATAGCACTTTTCCTCCTTACAAGGTCCTCAAAGCGCTTTTGACTACTGATGACATTAGCAGCAACTTGGGGGTTCAGTATGTTGCTCAAGGATACTTTGAAATAGTTACACTGGCCCGGGATCAAACCCACGCTGTCAGGGTCGGGAAACAACTATTCTACCACTGATCCACGCTGCTCCAACAAAAACAACAACTGGATGTATCGCTATTAAAATGCCGACAGCCCGCTGGAATTTTGGAAAGTTTGTCTTTCATCGGAAATGAGGGTGTGGTCAATTTCATACTCAAGGTAGGGCTAATTCGGTTACACTTATCCTCCGCTCCAACACTTAAGGATACTCTGACAGAGTAATTTTTTATCCTGACAAGTGTCAGATTAACACTGTTTACAGCTGATTTCATCGAACACTGTAAATCTAACACTGACAGATTTGCTGTGTATGATCAAGAATTGTAATTACGGTCACCAGCTGTGAGCGTATCAAACACCGTGTAAATGTGCCGATCAAAGTTGACCTTTTCTTTCTCTACTTTCTACTAGTAAACATGTTACGTAATAAATGACTCAATGTACTGCTAAACGTGATTTGTCCGAAGATGAAGCTAGTTTGACAAGCAAAGTTCGTCACCGTCGCAAAGGAACGTGGAGTAAATGAAACCGTTGTGCAATGTATATCCTCATGAACCGGTAACACAATTCCTATTAAATCATTTGAACAAGTACCACCAAAGTGATTATGCAGAAAACATGAAAAGGAGAGCAGATTTTGCACAGCCTGCCAATGTAAACGGTAGCAGTTTAGTCACTACTCACTAGCCGTGCAGCCATCGGACCTAAGCAGCAGTCAATAGTGTTGTCTTTTGATCATGGACATTAGCAAGTAGCTACAATAACACCATATGTAGGATTATCTTAAAACTTTTATGGATTTATGTTTTGTGTACTTCATACATTAATAAATGGTAAAGCACTCTCTAGTTACCTTAGTTTTTAGTACAGATGCTTTACAACTGCCAATTTAAAACGAAGGTAAAGTCGTGATAATGGGCCCTTGTGAAAAACGTTGTCGGCCAGCGAACAGCATGAACCAATCTGTGGCGCAAAAAAAGGTTGGAGACCACTGATTAAAGTGTACTGAATTTGCCTAAGAAACATGTTTTTGGAGTGTGGGAGGAAAGCCAGAGGTCCCAAACAAACAATGCCGCCCATTGTTTCCCTGTACCGTATTGCCTGATCCCAACTTACTGTATAAGTGTAAACACTAGTTAGTGTGTTTTCTGTTTGAGACTAATGAATATAAATTCAAATCATTTTCTAAGAGTAAAATACATTGACATATTGCTAATATATCAATGGGTAGAATTTATGAGCCAAAACATTGATTATTCCCCAAAGTGTCTGGAAAGCATAAACCACTGAATTGCTCCTCTCTGTCTCGTTTCTGTCGCTAACGCCATCCCTCTTTCCTGCAAGTGAGTCTCCAAGTGTGAGTTCAGCCTGTTAATGAGTCACATTACTTGTTCTGTGTGGCCTTCCTTCATTTTCTTCCCAATGCTACAGGTGAGTGAGCTTGGGTGCTTCTTGGATTCTGCCCTGAGTCGAGGTATGGTGCGCCGAGAGCTCTGTGTACGTTGTATGTGTGGGCGGGTCGCAGGGACCTGGAGGAACCCCTCCACTCACATGATGCTGGTTTGTGGCTGACATGGGCCCGGCACCATTGTATTCAATGGTTTGGTGATGGGGTAGTGTGGGACCAAGGTGATTTAGGCCATACATGGAAGACCCGGAGCCAGGCATGGGTTCCACATAGCTGCCACCCCCAACATACACTGGACTGGCCTGCATGCTAGTTGGAGTTCCAAAACTGGTACTGTTGGCCTGTACTAGGCTGTGGTGAGGATGCGGCTCACCGTAGTCTTGGTCTTGGTGACTATACTTCTGTTGTGGAGGGCAGCCCTTCATTGGGAGATTGGAGTAGGCAGTGGACATGGAGTAAGAGACTCCTTGGTGAGGTTTACCAAAGGATGGGGGAGATGGGGCATCATAGGCGGACCCTCCACCCCCACCTCCCCCAACCATTGGGTGCATTGAGTTGAGATAACTGGCAGAGGATTGCATGGGAAGAGGCGGTGAGCTAGTTGGTGAAGGCCCTCCTGAGCTGGAACTTAATCCCTTGGACTTCTGGTCCTTTTTGTACTTCATGCGTCGGTTCTGGAACCAAATCTTGATCTGGCGCTCAGAAAGGTTGAGCAGGTTGGCCATCTCCACACGCCGAGGACGGCACAGGTACCGATTGAAATGAAACTCCTTCTCCAGTTCTACAAGTTGGCCGCTGGTGTACGCTGTGCGTGCTCGCTTAGATGATGCGGATGAGCCGCCAGGAGGACTCTTCTCCTCACCACTACCACTTTCACCTCCACCTGATGCTGCTGAGAGAGGAGAACGTTATCAGTGGACGCTTAACAGTAGTGCTGTCACTAACAAATCTTTTTAGAATCGATTAATCGATTGATTATTCAATCGATTATTTGACTAATTGGATTCATTTAAATTTTTCATTAAAGTGTATTACAAAGGCATTTTTTCATTGATTACTGTTTGTTAATTAGTGACTGGTGGTTATGTACTTAAGTACTTCATATTCGTATAGTGGTTGAAAAATAGGGGGGATTGATGTTGTACTGTGTTACTGATTTGGTCATTGTTTTCCAAAGTAAAAACATCCATCCATCCATCCATCCATCCATCCATCCATCCATCCATCTATCCATTTTCTAAACCGCTTGCTCCTCACAAAGGCCACGGGGCTGCTGGAGCCTATCCCAGCTGGCTTCAGGCAGTAGGCGGGGTACACCCTGAACTGGTTGCCAGCCAATCGCAGAAGTAAAAACAAATGTTTGCAAATGTCTTATTTTGATTAAACACAGAATATAATTTGTATTCCTTCATGAAGGACTACAGAAATCTGTGAACAATTATTGTTGATACGCTGAAATCAGAGGATTTGGACAATTTTAAATTAAAAAAAATGGCTCCCAACGACTACTCGATTATTAAAATTGTTGTCGACTAATATGATAATCCATTACTTGTCGATTAATCAATTAATTTTCACAGCTCGACTTACCAGGGAAATAACAGCGGGATTGAAATATTGGGAAAAAAAAAAGATGTATGGAAGCCACATCAGACAAGCATTTTAATGATGAAATAATATCTGTTACATTTACTTAATGACTTTTTGGATAAATTGTACCTGTTTGAGTAATTGTAATATAACATAATATTTACTTTTACTTTCGTATATATTTGTTAAGAAGAAAAACTACTATTCTTAGTTCTGAGCTTCATTCAACTCGCTACTTTTATTTGTAGCTACACTCTAAAAATGGATTGGTTTAAAAAAACAAACAAACAAACAAAAAAAAACTACAAATCTAGTACGTTAAGCTCATATTAGCTTGATTAACCGATAGATTGGTCAGACACTGACCATTCCAGGTGGTTACGGGCATACCAATACAATTGGTATGCCCGTCTAGATTGTCTAGATGGATCGCTTCAAAATATATTTATTGTATCAATTTATTGTATTATAAATGTATTTATTAATTGTAATCAGTGATTACAATATACAATATGTATAAAAATTTGTGTTTAAAAATGTAAATGTGTGTTGGGTAGATCACTATGTGTAACCAGCTCCGTGGCCTAGTGGTAGCGTGTCGTCCCTGAGATTGGGAGGTTGTGGATTCAAACCTTGGCTGGGTCATACCAAAGACTATAAAAATGGGACCCGTTGACCTCCTTCCTTGACAATCAACATTACAGGTTGGAATTGGGGGGTTAGATCACCAAATGATTCTGTGACAATCAGTGGTGCTTTGTCAGCCTCTAACACAGATTAACCAATATCTTGGTCAGAATGACCAATTGTATCGGTTGGTCCAATCACCAATTTATAAAAAACACCTACCATTCTAGAGTGGTTATTTTAACCAAAGGATCTGTCGGACACATAAGATTTGACCAATCTGTTTTTAGAGTGTACATGGGTCTTTCCGGAATTGGAGGACATTTGGGCTTAAAAATTCTAGAAAAATAAAACTTCACTTGTGTGATTTTCTGCTACATATAATAGGTAATAAACGATCATAAGCTTGATTAGCTCATCTTATAGTTCAATGGTACATTTTTATTTTTTTTTATCACAGCCCCGCAGTAGTGCAACCCCATCACTCTAATCGCTGTAACAGAATTGCAAATCTGGACGAATGTTAGCTTTCTCTCAGGAGTAGAAGATAGCTGTTACTGCTGACCAAGAAGACAAACCTCTGTAAAGAAGTAAAGAAAAAAAAATAAATAAATAAATAAATAAATAAATAAATAAATAAATAAATAAATAAATAAATAAATAAATAAATAAATGTCTTATTCTGATCATATGCATAACAGGGTTGCATGAGGTAAATTGAGACATTCAATCAAGGCTCGCTAACTATTTTATTTAAAAAAAAAAAAAAGATAATAGATGAGACGACATGCCTTTGTTCTACCCATTCTTTTAGATAATTGTTTGATGATGTCAAGTCCAGCGTATCATTGGATTCATGACTTTCTTCTTCTTCCACCATGCCAAAAAGGTTATGGTAACAAGGCTGTGTGCATGTTGTGGGACACATCACTTGAATGATAATTATTTGAAATTTTGTGTATTAAAACAAATGTTCCCACAGTTTTACGAGACAGCAATGGACCAGCAATGAAACAAACAAACAATGAAACAATGAAACAAACAAACAAATACATAATTAAATAAATAAAAGAAATATAAATTTCTGTTTTATTTGCGATTCAATTTGGTTAGTAGGGGGCGGGACAAGAGAAAAATTGCATTTTAGGGGTAATCCAGACATTTTTTAAGGCTATTTTCAAGCATTCTTTTCTCTTACTTTTCTTAAGACAAGTCGTTTTACTCAAAAACTGCATGTTTTAGTACTTTGTATGCGGATTATTTCAAATTTGATGGGTAGGACAATGGACATAAGATGTACTCCAATTCTGGAACGACCCATATTGATGTGCAATCTATTTGTTTTAGTTTGTCAGCGAGACTCACGCCTCCGGTGCTGTCACGTGACCGTGTTTCCCCAATCCAACATAAGCACTACTGACATTTGACTCCATTTCACCAATCAAACGGAGCCAGGCAGTCGCCGAGTCTCCGCAGCCCGGCACAGAAGCAAGCTTTCTAAGTGGCTCATTTAAGTGATGCATAACAGAAACAGCAAAGGAAACTCACAGTCAGAAGAGACACAAAACCCCTGGACGGTCACTCAATCTATGTTACTGTACACAATGCGAAAAAGAACAGCTATGTCATGCACTGGTGTCTAAGTCTGCCCAGAAAGGTTATCATTTCAGCCTACAAGAACTCCATTTGGAACATGAGAACTGTTGCCGTTGTCTAATCTGTCTCGTAAGCCTTGTGCGGATCCACAAGTATGTTTGTTATGGCTGTGTTAGCCTTCATTTACGTTATTGTATAAAGATTTCTTTTTTGGTGTTGTTTTAGTTAAAGCAGTGGATATGAATAATCAAGCATTGGAATAAAATTACAGACAATTATTGCATAACATTATAATTATATAAGGCATTTTTATGGTACGAGGCCGATTTGATCCATATTGAGAAGAGGTATACACCAATGGGTAGTAATGTGGTCATTCGTTCGAGTGGATGTGGTAAATTCATAAGAGAATCATAATTTTTGGACTCGAATCAAATGGTGTGATGTCACCGGAAAAGGTGTTTTGTTTACATCGTAGCTGTTTGCCAAAACTGCACTTAGACAGTTTGACAGTTCCAGACTTAAACCATGTGGAAACGCCAGATGACACATCTTAAAATAGAATGTGTATGGAGCCCATACAGATGAAATCATACGTGACGCTCTTTGACAATGCTCGGACTCTTTTCATGGCAAATCTTCTCCGGTGATTTGACATTAACCCATTTACTCCCAATAACGTATAAATACGTTTTTTTTATGTTCTAAGTGTCCCAAAGACGTATTTATACATTTTTTTTTTTATTTTTTTTTTTTTTTTTTTATGCTAGAGTATACAGAAGGCTTTGATGCAGCCTCTCAACTGTAAAGAACGGTTGCAGAAATTGTAGTTATTACACAAACGGCCAGCAGGTGGCAGCGGAGCAAAGGAGATCAACCAGGGCCATGTAGAAAAAAAGCTCAATTACTTTGAATTTTAAATAGATTTGTGAAAACTGATGAAACTTAGCTCTCTTCTAATGCTAATTGCTGCAAAACAGAAACAGATAGAAACATACTTGTTTCCTGATGAAAGAAGAGACTTTAATCTTTCTTTTGATAGGTTCCATGCTTTTATAGCAATAGAACACAATTTTCCGTGGGCCTTGCAAAATCCGTCAAAATCCAGTAAAACAGCCGGGAGCGAACGGGACTGCTTCTGTGAAAATGGCTGGGAGTGAATGAGTTAAGCAAACACACCCGTGTTGATCCCGAGGCTTTTTTCTTCACGGTTGTTGATTCAAACGCCAACAGAGCAACAACGTAGCCAAGCTCCGCGAGACATTTTGAAATTCTACATGATCATTATGAAATAGTAAGCAAAGCACATACATTTTCAAGCAAGCGGCTGTCCACATGGATATCGACACATAGATCCTCTCCTCTGAGTGGTGTTAAAAATCATTAAAAATTAAACGGTATAGCCATTTTAGTTTAGTTAGGGTGTTTTTTGTTTTTTTTTCCAATGGGTGGTGTGCCTCGCGATTTTATCAATAAAAAAAAGTGTCCCATAGCTCAAAAAAGGTTAGAAACACTGGTTTAGATGACTTTCTGCCACCCACTTGTCAGACATGAGAAAGGACCAATAACATGCCTGCCTGCCTGACAATCAAGAAACGCCAGCATTTCTGCATGCACTCTATGAAAATAGAGCCCCAAGTCTTGCTCTAGCCAATCAACAACTCCAAAATCAATTCAGCTAAGGATCCCTTGCTGATTCATTTAGATTGAGGAGTCTGTACTGACATACCCGTATCTGGCACCTTCATGAATAACTATCAGGTCGTAATGGTCTATCGTTCCTGACCTTAATTTTGAACCTTTTAATTTACCCTTTGACATATTTCCAAGGCTCTTACAGTGCTTAAAGTGAGCACACAAACCTTACAGCAAAAAAAGTAGAGGCATAACCATAACTTAGACTGCAAAAATGACAAAATAAACAAGATGTCTGCCAGAGCTATTTGGTCTCCAGATGCTCTCAAATTTTGTTCGTCATCAAGAACAACTTAATAAAGCGTGTCTGTTTCGTAAACAAAATTCAAACAGAAAAACAGAAAGAAAAAAAAAGCTATCAACAGTGATACCAACACGCACACAAACACACATGCAGTATATGAATAAGTCATAATCGAGCCACACTGTTAATTGTGATATCGGCCAGATCAGGTCACTAGAATGTTGCACCACATCATGCTCCTCTCTCGTGTATTGACAAATGTCCAACTGTTAATGAGAGACACTACGTTAACGTTTGTGCGTCCAAGACCAGATCACTAGACTACAAAGAAGAATGAAACAACTTCGTTAGTAGTATATAAGTAGTATATAGTAACTACTTATCTTGCTCGTCTACAAATAAAAAGCCATCCTTCTATTTTTGTATATCATGGCTGCTATGTGAAAAACACTTAGGCCTGTGTCCTTTATTTTTTTTATAACATACATTTTTACATTTATTAGTTTCATCCGAGAAATCGAAAAATCTAAAATAACCATGCACCATTAGTGGTGGGGACAGCAAATAACACCCTCTCTTGATCAGATCTTGATTGTAGTGATATGGTTATACAATATCTGTAATTGATCAGTCCTATTTCATATTTTTGCCTAGGTGACGTTCATGCTCTGATTAAAAAGTTACTTGTTAACTCTGTGCTTACACTGTACTTGAGTACTTAGTCAAATAATTACCATTTACTAATAATTAACCATTTACTTTTAGTCATATTATTCAAAAGTAACAGAACGCTTACTTCAGAGTATATTTTTGGCGGAATTCTTAGGTAGTGTGCAGGAAGAGCATCCTAACCCCTGACATTAGTTGTCACCACTTGATAACAGTGGCAGTTATTAAGAGACAAAGGCCTTGTTACTGGTTGTGGGCAGCTAAATCGCATCTCGGCCAGAAAGGCCTTGCAACAACACAGCTGCAGCAGAAAGAATATGAACACAAATTGTGTAGAGTGTCTTAAATTCACATTTATATCCTTTAAATATCATCTGAATGTCAAATCAGAATGCAATATGGGAATATGTTGATTGGTATAACGAGGCAGGCTTGTTTGTCATTTCTCAATCAGATTGTAAAATGGCAAGCTATATGTTATAAAATAATCTTGATTTTTTTTTTTTTTTTACATTATTGTATTGATTTTCTATATATTTTAGATAAAGTAGTTGATGGATGTTTAGAAGATGGTAAGATTTAATGAAAGCAGAATTGGAAGATCAGAAGCCATCCAACTCTTTGGTTGCTAGTTTGTCAGAGTGTAACAAAAAAAAAGATGGGTAAAACCCACCGTTGCCCGAGTTGTTGCTTGGTGAACAGTTTTTCTGCTTGGTTGCCTGGCGGGATTCTTTCATCCAGGGAAAGATCTGCTTGGCCAAAGTTGGGTTGGAGGGCAGCGAAGAGGAGGAGGAGGAAGTGGAGGATGACGTCGAGGAGGAGGAATTTGATGACCTACTGGGGCCTGATTTGGGAACTGACGAGGCGCCAGCGCTGCCCCCTGGCTGCTGAGCTACGGTACTACCATCACTTGGATTGGGGGCCAATGGTGGGGACACTTGGGAGACCTTGTGGTGCTCAGGAGGCAGGGTGGGCCTCATGCAGCTGCCATTTGGCTCCTTGTTTTTGGCTGGCTGCTGCTGGTGCCCACCACTACCGCCCAGTGTCTGCAAAGAGCAGGCAGAAAGGTGGTACGAGTCAACATCCAGATGGGTTGCCGACTGGAAGGCTGGCTGATGAAGAGACCCTGGGACCTCATAGCCTCCAAAGCCGTTGGCAGGAGCGGTTGCTCCCCCCTGCACCTGATAAGACGCATAGCCCCCAAAAAGAGTTGAGTTGTCGTAGTATGTTGTCTTCTGCATGTCTGGGAAATGCGGCAATGTCTTCTTTAGCTCCGGCCCTTGTTGAGAAACACTGCCGGAAGACCATTTGGCACCAGGGGTCACGTGACGGTGTCTCTCGAATGGCCTCCTGCAATCTGACCTAAAAGGTTAGGAAAAGCAGAAACAAGAAATGAGAGAGATAAATCCATCTTCTGCCACTGAAAGGCGCCATGACATGAATAGAAACCGGCGCTTTCTTCCCTCACCTCCTGCCCCCCCCTCCCTCTCTCTTCTGAGCCCGAGCACAGGCTGCAGATGCTCTTGTGGAGGGGGCATGAGGAGGGCAGACCTCTTTCTTTACACATGCAAGTGCGCACACGCACACAAACACACACACACATAGGCTGTGATTGAATGTTAAAATAGGGTGCATGAGCAGGGAGTCAAATTCAATACAGTATTTCTGAAATAACATTGTAATAACATGAGCAAGAAAAAGAAATCTAAAAGTAAAAATTGCATAATTGGCTATTGAATTCAAACAAACAAGTCCTGTCCATGTGTATTTTTTAATTCCTTAATGAGATAAATTACTTGCTATAGGAAGCATTTCCATTGTTTTCATGCTTGCAAGTTCAGGTTTTTGTTTGTTTGATTAATAATAACTGTGATATTTTGTGGAATGTCAGAGGCAAATTGGTCACTCTATATGTTGTGCTCTAACGTGACTAATGCAGATAGCCTATTTCTGTCAGTGTAGTGGCTCGCCTCATGCCTCATTACTGCTAATTTAAAGGCTGTCATTGTTTCCACTTTTATGTAACTTAAAGTAAATGTATTGACGCAACATGGCATGCATTCTTTTTTTTCTATTTCAGACTGCATATAATCATTTTTTGAAATTAAAATAAAAAAGATAAATAGCAATGGATAGATAGATAGATAGATAGATAGATAGATAGATAGATAGATAGATAGATAGATAGATAGATAGATAGATAGATAGATAGATAGATAGATAGATAGATAGATAGATAGATAGATAGATAGATAGATAGATAGATAGATAGATAGATAGATAGATAGATAGAGACAGACAGACAGACAGACAGACAGAAGGACAGAACACCCGGCATTCGTTCCTCTCACGTATGCAGCTAATATTTGGGCAGAGACGCCCACGCACGAAATAGGACTATATAGATTAGGCTTATGTAATTCAAATGCAAGTCTTCCTTCATAAAAATGGCTCTTAATAGTGAATCGTTTTAGCACATGACAAATATTCTGTGATGAAAATACAAATTATTCGTTTTAATTTAAATTGTCTACATTCAACTAAGCAATATGAAGAGTTCAATCGTCATACATTATTATTATTATTATTACGGTATCATTATCGTTATTATTTGTATACCTTTTCTTTTCTTTTTTTCTTTTTTTTTCTTTTTATCGGAGATGACACAGTCCAGCTCCTCTCTTGCTCTCAGCACGTCACACATGTCAGCCATTTATCTTCCGCTAGACAAGCTGGAATCCTAATTATTTACTCTGAGGAATAGTCGAAAGCAGAGAGGGGGAGAAAAAAAAAAAGGAGCGAGACCCTGACAGTGAGGGTAGGAGGAGGACTATGTTATTTAATCATAGCTGTTTCACCATTAAAACGGGCCACGTAATGTATATGCCCTGGCTTGTAGGGCTACCGCTTAATATAATCACCAACTTTCTTAGACGTCTCCCCGAATAATGCACTCATCGTGACACAAACACCCAAACAAAAACAAGAGGGAGAGAAATAGAGGGAGAGGTCGGCCTTGGTGTCCAGTGACTGCTTCATCCTGTGATATAAAATTACAAATGGCGCCTGCCGTGTCGCACCATGCAAGCTGGGAGACAGGAAGCCGATATATTATTATTATTATTATTATTATTATTATTATTATTATTATTATTATTATTATTATTATTGATAATAATAATAATAATAATAATAATAATAATAATAATAATAATAATAATAATAATAATAATAATAATAATAATATAATAATTTATTTTAACAAGATGAAATTATATAACACTACAAAACGGGGAAATTCACAGAAACAAAACATAGGCCTATACTGCGGATCAGTGTTGTATTGACGTGTCATAGAAAAAAAAAGTAAAATACTCATTTGGGGGCACTACGTGAAACGACAAATGCAATGAATGAATGAATGAATGAATGAATGAATACAGTTTTACATGAGGGAGCAGAAGTAGAACTGTTTGAATCATTAGTGCATGGTGAAAATGCCAACCATTATATCGGCCTATTTCTTAAAAATAAAATACAAAAAGAAAAATCTTACGGAATTGGAGTGGAAAGATATAGGCTACATATGAAAAGAGAGAAAGGAATGACATGAAGAATAAGATGGAGGGGGCATTCCTGGGGGGTGGGGGCTACCTATAAGACAGTTTAAAGCATGAACTCTTGTTGAACCGGCATTGAAGTCATACGGGTCATATACGTAACCGAGCCAGGCCCAAAGTGCACTATGTGCAAACACATGATATTTCTGCTTTGTTCGAGCTTGTGTGCGTTAGCGCCTTGCCGGCCCACTTACCTTTCTTAGCACCGGCGCTCCCGGAACAATCCCGAAAGGACCCAGCAAGATCGCATCCCAGATTCGTCGTCACCGGGACATTTCATTAATCGTATTAAAATAATGAAATGAATGAAGAATCCTGGCGTTTCCCGGTATACTCCTCTATTTTGTGCGCGAGCCGCTCCGATGTTTTCTCATCTAGCAGGCGGCTGTTTGTAGCCGCCGCCGCCGCCACCACCTCCTGGCGCCAGCGGCCGCGGAGGGCGGCAAGCCGGATGCGGTGTGACATGAACAGTCAGCGGATGAAAGCGGCGGACAAATTCAAGACTTCGGTGATGATATGGTGGAATATACGGACAGCTCGGTCTGATAGCCTACCGACAGGCTATTGCTAGCACACAAGCCTGAACGAGCTTACCGGGAGCCTGCCTGCTGCCTACTCGAGACCCCCGCCCCCCGACCCCCTCCACTGCACTAGCAGCGCTGCCTGCCTCTTTGCACCGCTCCCGGTTGATAACAATGGCCTCAAATTTCTTTCTCTTGCAGGATCTATCGCTCCTCGGACCACCCAACACAGCCAAATATAGCTCCGAAGGAACCAAAAATACGACATCAACTATATCGGGCTTTTCGCCTTGCTTTCCTTTCTCCTAGAATCATGAACGTCTCACTGCATGTTTTTGGATCTCATGGATCTGTGCTCCAGATAGACGCTTCCAAAAAGGCTGTACAAATTGCGTTTTATCCTTCACTGGCAAAAGCAGAAACAATTCTAGGGTGCTACAGTGCTAATATGGGCCTGCTTCACAAAATGATTTGTTTGTTTATTTTTTAGTTCTGTTTTTGTGTTTTTCTGAACTGAATCAAAGAACGTGCACTCAGCTTCGCTCACACATATTTACACCCTCGAAAAATGTAATGTGGCTAATTTGATGTCATTCCAAGAAACTAGCTTTTGACGAGACTAAGTAAACAAGTCAAGTCGTGCATGGAGTCGGACCCATTCAGCGATAATTTTAGAGGGATAGGCTCCTCCTGGTTCCTCCTCTGATTGTGATTTATTTTTTTATTTTTTAAGCTGGTTTGCAGGTAAGGATGGTGCGTACTCAACCTTTTGAATTTAAATTGGTCTTTGAATGCAACAAACAATTTAATCTATTAAAATTGATACAATGTTAGGCTACACCGTTTCTTAAGTATAGACTATTAAAGACAACCGATTGAATTTATGTATTATTTAGTCTTTTTTTTTAAGCAGAACGTGAAAATAATGAAGTACTTACTATAGGCTACTGGGGGGAGACTAAATAAACTTATAGGTACTATAGCGTACACTTGGAT
This sequence comes from Festucalex cinctus, assembly GCF_051991245.1. Taxonomy (NCBI): domain Eukaryota; kingdom Metazoa; phylum Chordata; class Actinopteri; order Syngnathiformes; family Syngnathidae; genus Festucalex; species Festucalex cinctus. The sequence continues at coordinate 41,316,305 of NC_135411.1, forward strand.
TTCTGAGCATCCATTTTAAACAATTCGTTGCTATGTGCAATTTGATTGACACAGAATTTGACTCTTTTGGTGGTTGTATGCACATGCACAAGAGAGACGAAAAATTCGCAGTATTCGCTATTTTGTATTTTCCACTGCAAAGTTTTGGATGCAGTAGGTTGAATCTTATTTTTACATGTTGTGCAACGCTGTGATGTGTAATGCATGTGAGGTGTTGTGTACTGTAATTTTAGCAGTCATGTGACATAGAATGGAGATGTAATTACTCATTTGTATTTCTCCAATCATGTTCATCCTCCCATCCATCCATCCATCCATCCATCCATCCATCCATCCATCCATCCATCCATCCATCCATCCATCCATCCATCCATCCATCCATCCTATGCTTATTCTGTTCACAGTCGCATGGAGCTTCTGACATTGGCCAAAAGGCTATATTACACCCCAAAATGGTCGCCATGGCAAGGCACAGCTAGTCGTTCACACATCCAGACCGTCACTGAGAGGCTGTGCTGTACTGACACCAAAAAAGAAATTGGCCCTGGCATTTTGACTTAGACTGGCCAACCTCCCACAACATGCACGTGCGCATTTATGTGTACATGCATGTGTAGGCACAGTGCACACATGACCAGAAACTTGCTCCTCACACTCAAATTACAAGCATGATCAAGTCTAAGTAAAAAGCAACCTTTTGTTTAATTTTCTAGAATGCAATTTTATTTGTTCTTGCTTTGCTTGTAGGCAACTTTTATGTCATGCATTTGCAAGCTAACAGCCAATCGAAGCTGACACTGTTTTGCATATGCTAAACGATGGCTCATTTATTCAAATCCTATTTAAAAAGCACAATGACAGAAAAAATATCTTCACTCTTCACAATTCTAAACAGTGCTTCTTACTTAAAGGTACAGTGTGTAATAGTTGAACACTAGATGTTGCCAAATATTAGGATCCAGCCTAATCCAGGGGTGGGCAAACTTGTTTTTGATGTTTCCCCTTCACCAACACAGCTGATACATGATCAGCTCATCAGCAAGCTCTGCATGAGCCTGATAATGATCCTGTTGATTGGAATCAGCTGCGTTGGAGCAGGGAAACATCCAAAACCTGCAGGACTCCGACCCTTGAGGCCCGAGTTTGCCCACCACTGGCTAAGCGCATGTATTTTGAAGCATGCAAACTATGGTGACTCAGAGAACCCGAAGTTTGTAAGACCTTCCACCAATATTATTATTTGGCGTGAGCGAGGGAGCATCTTGACGAGCGACTTTGCAGCCGGAGAGAATGCCGGCAAGTGACGTCGAAAGACTGAGCAGCTAACAAGAGCTGCTACTGGGAGTTAGCCGAGCTATAGACTGGATCGGGTGGCTAACAAGAAGCTAGTAAAGCTTTTCAAGAGCAAAGCAAAGGGCAACAAGCGACAGTAGCCCGAATCATAGGACTCAGTGATGACCACCTGCAGGCCAGCTGTGGAAGGTTGGTAGTTGATCCATTGGGTTCGACACTAACTGCAAGCAGGGTTAACTACATTCGCGAAATTGCCTTTTGGGCACCCGTAGCAGGAGATGGCAGGAAACATGTCAGCCTCTTGTAAGGTGAGGCTCCAGCCATGAATGTTCATTAATGATTACTAGATTTAAGGTTATGTTTAAAAAAAATGTACATTGATGTGATAGGACTTTTTTTTTTTTTTTTGCATATTGTTGAAAGCAATAATGGATTTTTAAAACTAATGGATTATTAGTTCAAAGGTTCACCACTTGATGGTGCTAATTGTTACACACTATGCCTTTATGTTTGCTTAATAGTCCCTATATATCACAGGTCTGTTATATTAGGCCTCTTAGTAAATAGATAGGTGGCTTGAGCTTGGTCGTTGTGTGTCAGTGACCTGTCTTGGCTTGGCGTCTTCCTATCTATCACTCTGGCACACTTATCTAGTTGAAACCAATTCTATGGGGTAAAATGGAGAATAAATAAATAAATAAATAAATAGTACTGCATCGGCCCTGAAATACACCTGCCCATCGGGTATCTGCCCTGACTGCCAGGTGGCCAGTCCAGCCCTGCTCAGTGGGAACAAGTCAAGTCAAGTCAAGTCACCATCAAAAGATGATAAAGTGACTATATGGTCGTTTAAATTTGAGGACATGTTGTGTAGAACAATCAATTAACGTGCAATCCTAATCAGTTCTTATAATACAGTGCATGCCAAAATGAATGAGTTAAAAATGAAATAAAAAGGAACATTGTACTTTTATATAATGTTGCTTTTACTTGTGCAATTAGCCTACCACAAGCACAAATTTTCACAGGCTGTATATAGCAGATGTATCCTGTAGTTGCAGAGAGAACCTCACAGCCTGCTCAGACTCAGACTCCACTGATGGTCTCTTTTCAACTCCCCTCTCTATTTTTTATGCACATTTGGATTTTACGTAAGATTTATGAGGTTTCTCGCATGATTCCGTGCGCACGCGTGTGTACAAATGTAGACCAAGTTAAAGCAAATCGCATTCGTTGTTGGCATCTGAAATAAGAGGATGTATAGTTCCGTGTAGGTGGAAGAAGGCGGGAGCCAAAAATGTGCCAGTCTGCAACGTTTTTATTCAACCAAGCCTTTTGTGTCAATTGAAGGATCTGCTAAGACCACGTTACTCATTAACTAAACATATAATCAGCATTTTTCCGGAACTTGCAACAGTGCATGGGGGAGAAAAGTGCACCCAGAGGGGATTTACTTGTGCATTCTTGTAAAAACACGCCTCTGATTGAGAAGAATGCATGATGGTTGATATTTATTTTTCTTGGACAATTAAAAGATGCATGAGTCGCGGTTCCTACATTACAGGCTGCCTTTATTTTTTTATCAAGGACCTCACGCAAGGAGATGCACCGATATGTGTGATTTAACTTTCAATTCAATTGAAAAGGCTTTGAATGCTATATTATATGATATTGCCTAAATGCCTTTCTGCATATAATATTTTCTTGAGTTCCTATTTAGCCAAATTACGATCCCAGTGGGATCATATAAACGACATTTAGATGGCAGTTACAGCTGAGTTACGATTTACAGAGCTGTTTGATTCGTCAAATGAACAAAACTTGTTTTTTGTTTTTTCCTGTTGCATTTGCGCCTATCACATTGCCACATTTATAAATTACAAAATGACATTATACATTACCTTAGCTAGACATACACGTACATTTTAGAAATATTTCCGTGCGTGTTTAACATATTTAAATCTGTGAGTGCGTGTTAAATATATTGGAAAAGTTCGATGCATGTGACTCATACTGTATATAATTTCATCAGCCGTATCTTGAAATTGGTAACTATGTCTTGATTGGCTTTTATATTTAGCCTATATCGAAAATAAATAAATAAATAAATAAATAAATAAATAAATAAACAACATATATAATAAAATGGAGATTTTTTTTTTTACATTTTCATAGTCATCCAGCATTTTTAAATCTTCTTGCGAATAACTTAAATTGCTTACATGCACACATGAACAAAAGCCACCAAATGCAGTATGAAACTCACCGAGAGAGTTTCTTCTATGTCCTGGTGTTTTGATGGAACAGGGCAGCCTCCACAAATCTCCTAACTGGCGTTAGCGGAAGCCATGGCGCAATAGGAGAAAGAAAGGGGGAAAAAAGGACATGCATCATAAGGTCTTGCAAATCCAATAGAGAACAGAAACCTCGTGTCGGCTAATGGACAGGTATCCCGACCTTAAACGATTCCCTCCTGTCATATCCCGGAACGAAGCAACATGAGCAGCTATAACAGCACTAAGTAGACTTTTGAAGTGGACTTTATCGATTGTGAACATTGTATTCATTACATGAATATAATTGACGCTTCCCCGTGTTTAAAATATTCCCATCAAAATGTTGGAAACTAAATCTTGGCAATAAATATCTGCCTCTTTACGCGTTATTGCGAAACCCCTATTCTACATATAGGCCTACAAAATATCCTGAATGTGTTCGGCACATTGCCAACTAATTGGCTAAAAGGCTCCAATATATGTAGCATGTTTTAATGCGTTTTGTAAAAAAAAAAAAAAAGAAAAAAAAAAAAAAGAAAGAAAGATGTAATTGTGTTATATTTCGAATCGATAAAATTGCCATTTTAAATGGTAAAAACGCGTATCTGATTTTAAAATGTCTTGAAATAGTGACACTTTTCCAACCACCTCAATGTGGAGATCTAAAATTCGAGTGGGGGAAGGGTGTGGGGGTGGGCGTTGATTGCATGGGGGTATATCAAGATTTCCAACCGCACAGACATACACAGATTCCATGAATAATGTCACATTAGCTTGCAGGGACTTGAGACATAACGGACAAATTCAGATTTAATGTCCCGCTATCCTCGTTTTTGTACAGCATAATACTGTTGTAGAAAGTATCGGATGTCCAATCACTTGCTAAAAAATGATCATCTTGTTGTAAATTTTTAACAATTGTGGATTAATTACGCTCCTTGTTGATGTTACGTTGCAGATGTATCGAAATAAAATCGCGGCTCCACTCAAACTCTACGTTCCTCACTGTTTCCCCAAAAGACATCAACATTTAAAAAAAAAATGAAAAACGACTCTCCCTACCTTCATTCACGGTACCAGCAATATAGGCCTACTACCACTCTTGCAAGTCCCTAATTCCACCTTAAAGTTATTTATTATTTCCGTCCATGCACTCACGCACAGCTCTGGCTGTCGTCCATCCCCATCGCATCATCGGCCGGGCTTCCCTCACAGTTTCTGCACACTTTGCACTTCGGATATGCCGCCAATTTGGCGACACGGAACAAGCAGTGAGAGTGGACAACTCAAAAGTAGTGCGGAGAATGCTCGAGGCCCGACTATTGCTATAGGCCGACACAAAGGAAGGAGGCCGCCTCCGCAGCACAGAGCAGCTGACGAGCCAACATTTCAGCAAAATAGGAGACCAAGGGCTTTGGGTACCAGTTCAAATAAAACTTTTTAAACAGCTTTTGTTCCTTTAAACTATTACCAATTGACCGATACGTAATTGTATTTACCAATGCGCCCTTTTATTTTAAATTAGATTTTAACAAGCTTTTCTCATGATTCTCTTTAAATTTCATCTGTGGCGTGATCACTTTTCTCCGATAGTACAAAACAAGTTGTTGTTGTTGTTGTTTTTTTAATTTTGTTTTTTGCTGATGTAACAATTTGGCCTAAAATATTTTTTCAACAGCCTTTTTATTTGACAATTTGTGACTGAAACATGCGCTCTAGCACCCTAGCTCTTCACCAAAGGGTACTGGCTAATAGTTATCAGACTGATTGGTTGGATTATTTTATATATATATATATATATATATATATATATATATATATATATATATATATATATATATATATATATATATATATATATATATATATATATATATATATTTTATATAACCACTCACACACACGTACACGAACTCACACACAAGCTTACTTCATGTAAGCCACATGGGTCTCCCAGGAGGAAAAGCGAACCCACGCCGGCAAGAATTTGCTTTGAATTCCCCGCACCTCAGTCTGTGGATGTGACGTCATGTGTGCATTATGTACGTGAAGAAGGGAGTGTGCAGTTTCATTTGTCCACCACAGGTAGATTCAAAATTAAATTTTACCTTGGATTGAATTTAATTATATTCCTTAATTTGCTATATTTTTTCAAGTTCACAAAGATATTAAATGTAATTGATCCACCTTGCTATTATCAATCAATCCATAACTTCCATGAGTAACCATTAAGTTACTATTTAAGTCAGTAAACTTTTTTTCCCCTCCAAAGCAACATTTCAAATTAGGTCCATTTGAAAATTGTTTTAAAATATAATGAGGGTGAACAGTCATGCAGCGTCACCACCACACACGGACACTGACACACTAAATGGGAAGTGACGACAAGCCCTGTATTGTGATACATTTCATGTCCTTCCTTTTTCCTCTCACCGAAGACAGAAGACACACAAGCAAGTTTCAACACTGGTTTTCAAAAGTCACGTGAACTGCAAATGGAGTGTGTGCATCTGTCAGTTTGTTCCGCTACAACTTTGGTGTTAAATCAAAGATGAATATTTTTTTGCTCTTCTTTTGGTTTGTTATTCCAATCTTTTCATTATACCTGACATTTGTGATTACATGGCAAATTCTGAAAAATGCGCTCGCAATAGATGAGCATTTTGTGAAATAACGCTGTAACAAAAACTCAAGTTGGATGTCACTATCTGATCAGGGTACTTGTGTCTCAACAAATAACAATGATACTGTTAACACACTACTGCGTTTTAAAAACTACCCTGTGAATTGATACTCGTTTGAAAAAATGGCACCTACAACACTCGACTTCACTGAGACACCACACAACAATGACAGTGCCCATTGTGGATGTAAAGCATCACTTAAAATGTTGAGGGTTATAACATGTATCAAAAGATGAACGCTATTGTAAAATAAGTTCTGCAACGATAGATTGCTATATAGTCAATCTGAAGCAAGTCATTTTGAAAAATCACAAAGTGAATGAGGGGGCCAAAAAAAAGTTTTGTTGTCAGCAGATAGTACATAGTTTTCAGCATCATCAAATATAATGGTGCCTGCTAAAGATCAGGCCTGGCCTGGCCATCTGGCATAGAGGCCAGATGCCCGGTGGGCCGGCATCTTTTGGAGCTAATGCAGAGCAATTACACGTATTATTTTCCATTTTATTTTCCAAAATTTAAAGGGAACAGTCCATTAACCCATTAACAATAGGTCTGTAGACAGAAAACTGAAGCAATCAACATCAGTGGCAGGGCTATGTGTAGCCGGGGGTGGTCAGGTGTCATGTCGAATGCAAATTTTGTAATTTGTCTGAAGAACAGAATGTTTCATTCTTACAGTCAAAGTCACATGCACGCATCTGCACGGGCCAGTCCGTCGACGCCAAAATGTTGTACCAGACCAGCCCTTAGCGAATGCTAAACATGTTCATCAAGGTCTTCAGCAATGTTTTTACTCGGCAGTACCAAGTTAGATTTACTACTTCCCGTTTGTGTAGAATTCAGTATTAGCATGCATTTTATTAAAAAAAAAAGAAAAAAAGTCAAACTTCAAGGGCTCTATTTTTGTAACAGGCTAAAATCCGGCACGCTGCAGTCTAACTTTGCTGGGAGGCATGTTAGACCGGGTGTTGACAATTTTGCAGATGTGCGGCATGCCAACGTAAAACGGCATTTTTTTTGTTGTTGTGGGTGTGACCACAGCCAACCTAATTCGGTGCCAGTCAAAGTGCTCCTCAAATTCCCTTGAAATGTGGCACACTTACATCTTGAATGGAGATATCTCTGTGTGGAAAAAGGCGCATGTGTGACCGGAGCATTGTCAGTGCTCTTAGACAGCAAACAACATATCATTAAAACCAGAATAAGCTGGTCATAACCAATTTGGACTTAAATAGAATGTGTCTGCCTCCGCAGTGTTCAAACTTACCAAAATCACATTACACTACCTGCGCCACTATTTAGACGTGGTCTTAGCAGGCATATCCTGCAGACGTCTTTAAATGTTTATTCCATCCATCCATCCATCCATCCATCCATCCATCCATCCATCCTCTTGACTGCTTATTCCTCACAAGGGTTGCGGAGGGTGCTGGAGCCTATCTCAGCTGGCTTTGGGCAGTAGGCAGGGTACACCCTGAACTGGTTGCCAGCCAATCTCAGGGCAATGTTTATTCCATCAAGTACCAAAATGACGAACAGGCGTAGCGAGCCAGCATTTACACATGCACTGTCTTCCAAAATAGAGAGCCATGTGTCTCCAACAAAACCTTTTTTTTCTAATACAAATATTTCTACGAATATGGAATCATTTCAGCTCATTTTCTAAGTAAATCAACTCTCCAAGTCAAATGGTGACCCTCTAATGTTGCATTTTGCACTCCACTCAAGGATTTTACATTGCACCTATATGCTGAGCAATCAGTTTACCACCATGTCACACTACTTTTGCTGTAGGCCGGGCACAATCAAGTATTCACCCCTTGGTTACCAACAATCCTGGGCCAGATTTTCAATGCCATCAGCACCTTCCCTTGAGGGAGAGTTAATCTTTATCAGAGATGCTAATCTTTAACCACAAACTCAAAGGAAGCACTGACATCAGGGGAGCTGGAGGGAAAGAGATCGAGAAAGATAGAAAGAATGAGTGTGTTGGGGGTAAGGAGGAGGTCAGGGTGTGGGGGTTAAACATGGTCTTAATACTATAGCAGAACATGTTCGATTCACCAGTCATGTCAAAAATACACCATAATTGCAATGTAATCAAACAAGAGGCGCACTGGCATATTTCTACTACACTTCTACCTGTCTATTGAATTCACCACGTTTTTTTATTCTGTCCATATATTGTCACTGTTGAGAATGTTTAGACACGAGTGTCCAAAACCAACAAGAACTACAGAGCTATAAATTGTAACATATATGCCAGACTTGCACATAGGAGCCCTTAAAATGTAGCAACGGTTGAACTTGTGACCCCTCCACACATGGAAGCACATTACTGAAATCTGAGGATGGACACAAGGAGAGACAGAGGGACGACAAGAGTGGGGTGCAAGTTGAGAGTAAACAATCTTTTCACACCATCATAAATCATTGTACAGCTATAGATCTTTTTTTTTTTCCCTTACACCTGGCTGCCAGGTCCCATTTAATACCACATGCACGCACTTCCTCTCTCTCTTATTCTTTCTTTCTCACTCAGAGAGAGAGAGAGAGAGAGAGAGAGAATGGTGAGGCTGCAGGCCCCATACCTATCCTGGGGCATCTGTCTTCAGAGGGATTCACTGACACGCATAGAGGGAGCCGTTTTTGTCCACTAGTGGCGCGCACAAGTGGGAATGCACCATGCCATGGGCATCTCAGGGAGATCGAGAGAACACTTCTGGCACGCAGCACACATATTGTGACCGCGTGTGGGATCAGCATGCCTCGAAAACACACATCGGCAGAACAATGGCTGAGTATGCAAAACGCATACGCAACACTTACCTGGATTTCCTTTTGGTGAGGTGGTTAATTTCCTTGGATCGTGTCTACTCTGAAGACAATTTGAAGAAGAAAAAAGAGAGCACGGTGTTCTCTATTGGAATGCGTGCATGGATGATTTTCAGTGTGTATTTCTAGGCTCACGCTGCTGGCTGGCATTGCTATATTCCCGATCGTTCATATGAGGCAGCTGTGGTCTGCTAAATCTGGGCCCCTTTTTCTGCTCCCCTGGAAAAAGAAAAAAAAAACGCGCAGGCGCTCTCTGCCTTCTCTTTCTGCACTGCGCTGCAGAGATGTAGCCTAACTCGCTTCTTATTCCCAGAGCATTTGAGTACCATTGAGAACATATGATTAAGTCTAAATAAAAACGATTACCTAAACGTTATATATGCTGCAACATTTTTTCTGACAATATACTGTTGGCCATTATTGATCTATAACAAATTCTTACTAACCTGATTCTTTCCCTTCACATTTCCTGTGGTGGTTTGGACCCACTTTGCCTGTATGTGCAGGATGTACCGGGATGGCTGAGTGAAGTGTTCCTGAACCAAGCAGACGACTGAGAGCCAAGAGGTGCCTAAGCATTCGGGGAGAAGGAGGGCTATTCAGGTTCTCGTCTCTTCCAATAGCACAATTTGGTTGAGGAGGGCCAGGGGGTCAGTAAGGTTCGTTTTGACCTGCTTGTCTGTCTTGCCTACACGCGGCCCAGATGTTGGTTATTAAATGGCGTCAAACTGAGAGCAATCACACAGGAGCAAGGGGGGGTGAAAGAGCAGAGATGCATGTGCACTTTGAGGAAATTGTTGGCGTGTTCCTCAAATGTGACCTTAAAATGGCACCTTCAGAGTAAAAATTCAATACAATTAAATACATTACAAAATAATTTTAAAAAAAAACAACCCAAAAAAAAACAAACAAACGTTTCCGACCATGCAGGACCAAGAAAAAAAATAATAACGTGAAGGGGGGTCAAATTAATGACCAAAGGGATCTTATGCTATACTCTCACATGCGCGATTGGTAAAAAATGAATTTTACCATGTTCACCTTGTAGTAACGTTGACAAAACGAATGTATTGAGATTTATATAATGAGTTTTGCATGCCCGCACGGAATAGGCCCAAATTCGACTACTAAAAGACAATTGGTAAAATAACAACGGAAACGTGCCCGCTTGTTTTTCTTTTTTTCTTTTTTTCGTTTTCAGTCTGCCAGCCTTTGTACGTTTTGTGTGTTATCTTTTCACCGTCTCTCCCACGCGTATAGACTCGCCCCCGCGGCCAAAGGAAAAAACAGTCACAATGAGAGGGCGACAAAAAAGAAGAACAACAATATTAATAATAATAATAATAATAATAATAATAATAATAATAATAATAATAATAATAATAATAATAATAATAATAATAATAATAATAATAATAATAGAGCAAATGCAGAGGTAAGTGATTAAAAAGAACAAAAATAAACTAATGCAGTTATAATTTAGTCATTTGGCATACAACAATTTACTGAGCCTTGTTGTCCCCTGATTTATGTTGAACTGTTATGACGTCTGATTGCTCCATACAGTTTTTTCTTCTTTTTTTTTATATCCCTACTTTCTTTATTTCCATGGTATTTTGTGAACAATTTTATGTGCTGTACTTTTGCTATAACATGCTATATTTTTTGCATTTTTTTGTCCTTCTGTGTAAAATAATCAGATTATGCTGTGTCTATATTTTATTATTATTATTATTATTATTATTATTATTATTATTATTATTATTATTATTATTATTATTATTATTATTATTATTATTATCCGTATATAGTCTTCAAAATATTCGTTCACTTTCAGATTCACGTGCTAGGTCCACCAAACAATAAACTTTCATTTCGGTGCTCATGACATATTTTCAATGGATTTCATGTGTCGTTTTCGTCAGGTCTGTTTGTCCAAACATTTGGATATTGCAGGCCTTAATTGGACCACAAGTGAGAAAATATAAATCAACGTATCAAATGTTTTGCAACATATCTTCCATAAAAGAAAGTTTTGTCCTAAAGAATTTTGTATTAGTGCGACTATTTCACAACTATTTAATTTCAGTGGTTGCATCCATTGTATTTCACGGCAACCTACTTGTGATTTGTGCATGCGAAGAGTTGTGAATGGTAAACTGACCTTTTTGATTTGATAAGCCCTTAGTGTTTGGTGGATGGAGTTTCTTCAAATATTTGAACTATTTTACGCGGATTTGGCGCTATCTTTCCAGACCAAACACACTTAAAAAGTGGACACATGCCGAATGATAAGATAAGACAAGTGAGCTGCTGCAGCTTCCTTCTGGTGTGCTTATCTTATAGTTAAATTTGACATGCGCTACATTTAAATCTATATAGCAATTTAAAAAAATGCATCTTTTACCACGTACACTGTCATGTATATAAAAAAAAAAAGTGTAATATTGCAAACGTAAAAGGAACACTGTCTCTTCACAAATGACGTCTGATGTATTTTACAAGACGGCAGACAGGAGGAATATATACATTTTCAAATGTGCGTCTTTCTCCCATTGCCATCAATATGTGACGGGAAATTGCGGATCAACTCTAATTCGGTTAGACCGAGGTTTAGACTAATGGAATAAGACGGGAGAGGCTGGGATGTTTGGAAAAATCGGTTAGAAATCATTAGGAAATTCCAGTCACGTTATTATTATTAGGCCTATTTTATTTTATTTTTTACTTGTTATACTTAACGTGTTGTACGACAAATATGCATTTAAGAAATTATTATTATAATTATTACTGTGGAATCCAATAACATAACTTGATGCAACCCGTTTTGTGGAACTATTTTTTTTCCCTGCAGCCAAGGGGAGAGCAAGTGAAATACAACCATCTTTCTCAACATTTACCTGAATAAAACCACACATGAACAACCCGAACTGCTATTCTGTTTTGCTTTTGTACATTCGAGTATAGCCTATTTTATTGGGGGTGGAAGGTTCAAGCAAAGCCAGAGTCATACTGACATGAATTAGATATACCTCTGAACAATTTGGGACTAAACAATCAGAAAAGGGACGAGTTTTTTTGTTTTCAGTCCATCTTTAACGCACTACTTTTGATTAAAGCAGCATTGCATTGGTCTCCATATGCATATAATGCATTATTTCCTTCAAATTCGCGGTCAGTTAGAAGATATTTTGCATTAACTTGGACTCGCTCACAAGTCCCAGCTAGATGGATGAAATACTCTCGGTGCGATTTCATGGCATGCAGCCGGGGCCTCCACTGTGTGTCAAATTTAACCTAATTTTCAGTTAATTGCTCACCGCAGAAATTCAACACCCGGAGCTACAGCTCCCGAGAAAAAGCAAATGCTTTGAGCTAATCAAGTGCATGTGAAAAAAAAGGCATGGTGCGCGTGTGGAGGCGCGGAGAAAATGAAAGCAAGAAGGAGATCCGAGCGAGAAGCCAATCTCCTCTGGTCTCCAGTGTATCATCTCTCCATCGGCCGTCATTTCCTCCACACCAACTCTTCACGACTTCTCGCGTGCAACGCCATAAACAACAGCACACCCTCACAAACACACAATGGCAGGCGCGGCCGCACGCTGACACCCAGCCTCACTATAAATCAAGAGAAGTAGCTGGCTGCTGGCTGACAGAGAGAGAAAGCAGAAGGGAGAGAGAGAGAGAAGAGAGAGAGAGAGAGACCGAGAGGGGAAAGGGAGAGAAGGAGGGATGGCCAGGGAGAGGAATGCAGAGGCAGACAGGAAGTGATGGGAGGAAGATGGAGAAGAATATAAAAGTGCTTCTTAAGGTATAAACAGCCATCGGCTAACATTGATTTCACACTGTACGGAATGGCTTATGATGGCGAATACGATTATGGGTGAGGGGAGAGGTGTAAACAACACGACAGCAACATGCACAATGAGGAAAAACATCACTATTGTTATTTGGGGGGATATTTACCAAGGTGTTTAAAAAAGCCTATGAGCCAGTGAGATGGATGCAGTGCAGCTTCGAAGGAGCGTGCCTTCCCCCCCACGCAGGTCCTCCTTCTTCCGCAATACTCAAGTTGTGTCCACAACGACCCGCAAGACGCACACCCGTCCAAATTTGTTATATTGCAGCCCCCTCTCTCTCTCTCTCTCTCTCTCTCTCTCTCTCTCTCTCTCTGCTCCCCCCCCCCATCTCTCTCTCTGCTTTGGTGGGTGTGTATGGGGGGTGGGGGGTGCGTTTCCTCCTTGTTTTGTTTGAAAGGATAGTTTAATTTTCCACCACACTAACACGCAGCAGGCGAGACACCTTTTCTTTTCTTGGTATTATATCTTTGACAGATATAGATTCTGCAACCTCCGCAAATGTGACGTGCCAAACCGAGCCGGTGTCGTGTCGCATTTCTCGTGCTGCTTGATATCAAAATGGAAAATACAAACAATAATTGAGCACTTGTGATCACATCTCAGTGGGGGTTAAAGAAGCGGGTGAGCCAATGAATTAAAAATGTGTTGCTCTTAAAAATGACGTTATTACACTTAAACGTCTTCTTATAGTGGAAGAGGGATTCCTTAAATCGCCCTATATGGCTTCTGTTTTGCAAAAAGTCGGAAATAGAATTGTGCCGTTGCTATTGTTCATCTTCGTGTTTTGCATTTCCATCCAGAGGTGACAAAACCATCATCTGTCACAAACACTCATCATGTGGAATTGTTAAATTTGTAAGTAAGTGAGTAAGTAAGTAAATAAATAAATTAATTAATGTGTGGCTGCATACTCGTGTTGTCGTTAACTCTCCCCTGTGTGAACAAAATTACAAATACTGCATTTTTAAGTATAGTCTAATTGACTCCCTCTCGCTTTAAGCCGTGTATGGAGGCAGTGAACTGCAGGTAAAATTTAAGAGCAAAGCAGCAGTGCATGCATATAAAAAAAAATGCTTGGGTGTTTATCAAAAAGATGGTCGCAGAATGACAAAGAGACAAGAGGGAAACAACAATCTCCCGTCGCGTGGCCACGCAGAGCAACAACAATAGAGGAGAGAATCAATTTGGCCCTCGTGTGCTGATGGTTCCAGAGTTCTCATGCATGCAACATTGGAGCATGGAAGACATGGCAACCTTGCTGCTTCAAACAGTAATTCTTCAAGGTCAAACAAGAGAACTGATCCCATGCACTAGTTTATACAAACGTAAATGTCAACCAAATTAAACAGGAAATGTGAACATTTTCGTTGCAACAAATTTAGATCATGGAAGAGGAGCATCAAAATTGCATTGTGCAATTACCAAAAAATACATATTATGATCAAATTAATTAGAGTTTATATAAATCCTTTAATTAAAAACGCACAAAGAGCAATATGGCACTTTTCTGTTCTGCCCACAAGAAGATTGAAATCAAACATTTGCAGTGATGATGATGGCGTCTGTAATGATGGCCATAAATTATGGCAGTCGGAGTGTGAAAAACAGCTCAGATAAGCATGCAGCAGAGGAACCTGGGCGGCCTGACAACAGTTATACGAATTAGCTTTGCAAATCTACCACGTAGCTTCATTGAAAACGCAACCTATCAATCCAAAATTAAAAAACAAAATCATCTTCCTGGGCTGAAAGAATCAAGTGCCTGCTAAAAAGTAATATACGTTCTTCTTATATGTTCAGACGCTTCTACGTCTATTTTATTTTATTTTATCATAATGAGAAAAAAAAAGTTTGGTTTTGATATAACCGCTGGTTGAACATGAACAAACGCCAGAAGTGGAAGTGATATTTTAACGTTAAGAATCATGCGGTCTCGTGAAGTAGGCAGGCCTATGTGATGGATTAGGACATGGTTCAGTCTTCCCTCTCGTTAACCATTAATCTGTCTTTTAGTACAGAGACAAACTGACTGAAAATGTTTTTTTTTTTTTTTTTTTTTTTTTTTTTTTTTTTTTTTACAATGATGAATGACGAAAATGAATTATTGCCCAAGGCGCTTATTTGAATTATGATGACGTATTCAGTGTTATTATTATTATTATTATTATTATTATTATTATTATTATTATTATTATTATTATTATTATTATTATTATTATTATTATTATTATTATTATTATTATTAAACCACAGTGAAGACGACATGCAGGAACAGAGACTTTTTTTTTTTAAACTGCCGCTCGTAAATCTGCCTGGAGTCACAACTGCCTTTTAAAATATATAACAGAGCGCCATCCGTGAGGTCTTCCCATGTCCGGTTTATGGATGCTTGTGAACCTCCGGAGGTCAGTCCAACATGTTACACTATAACAAGAGGTCCCGCACAACATCGTTGTCAAATGAGTTTTCATGTGAGTTTTCCCTGCAATTTCAACTGGCAGTTTTTGTAACCACATTAAGTCATTTACGAAACTGATTTATCACTACACATTTTACGAAATATCGGTTTATGGGTGGCATAAAGCATCAGTTAGTGCACTGAATTCAGTGAAATGGTAATATCATCACGCAGAGATGTTTTCACAGCAGAATTTAGCATGCGACTCAAATTAAAATGAGCCATGAGCCCACTTTTCGTTCATCTTCTGTTCGCTACAGTCACGGGTGAGCTATAGCTATATCATATTCACCAAATTTGTCGCTATGAATTGCAGGACACATAGACAAACCAGCATCGACACCCACATTGTCAAGGAGTCTTCAATTTCATTCAGGAAAACATGCATGGAAAACTGCAGGTACTGGCCGCGGGGCTGAAATGTTAATTGCAAGACCATGCTGCCTTGCACATTTTCGAGTAGAAAATCACAAATTTATCTGTATTGTTTATTTACTTTTCATTTATCTCAAACAGGTTTTCCAACACGATACAATACGACCAAATAGAGCGTATTCCACAACAAATCCCCACATGTCAGTATCTTACCATAGACATTTTTTTATGTACATTTTCAAAGTAAAACATTTTTTTTAATGTAAACTTTATTAATTTTGTAAATATAATTTTTCACGTATTTTTTTTTTAAATATGCGTTTTTTGTTTATCGCAAAATCCTAAATTAAGTACATTTTGTAATTGTCAAATCAACAGTAACAGTATAATTTTGTACCGTAAATGTAGAAAATGTGTTACCGTAATTTAACGGTAGTGTTTTGGCAACCACAGCTGCCGGTATTTTACAATAAAAAAAAGTTTTTTTTAAATGTAAATTTCCAGGTAAAACATTATTTTTTTTAAAAAATGCCAAAGCTTTTTTTTTTTTTAAACAGTAAAATCTTGAATTAAGTACTTTTTTATAATTGTAAATTTTCAGGTAAATCATTTTTTTTTTTTAAATGACAAAACTTGTTTTTTTAACGGTAAAATCTTGACTTAAGTACTTTTTATAATTGTAAATTTTCAGGGGAAACATTATTTTTTTTAAATGCCAAAACTTCTTTTTTTTACGGTAAAATCTTGACTTAAGTACTTTTTATGAATGTAAATTTTCAGGTGAAACTTTAGTTTTTTTTTTAATTCCATTTTTTTTTTTTTTTTTACGGTAAAACCTTGACTTAAGTACTTTTTAAAATTGTAAATATTCAGATAAAACATTCTGTTTTTTGTTTTTTTTTAAAGGCCAAAACTTTTTATTTTAAGGTAAATTCTTGACTTAAGTACTATTTATAATTGTAATTTTTCTGGTAAAACATTATTTATTTTTAAAATGCCAAAACTTGTTTTTTTTTACAGTAAAAATCTTGAATAACTTACATTTATAATTGTAAAATCAACATTGTCAAAAAAAAATTTTACTGTAAAAGTAGAAAATGTATTACCGTAATTTAACGGTATATTTTCGGCAACCACAGCTGCCGGTATTTTACCGTAAAATTAGCTTTTTTTTTTTTTTTTTTTTTTTTTTTTTTTTAAACAGTGACAAGATGAACATGAGGTTCTGTGCATGCTCCTTCTTGACGTCAATTCATCGTCACTTTTGGGAATTTGTCCTCACTTCTGGGATGGGATACTAATGGTTGGGGTAGTGAGGTTGTGTACATGTTGTCTTCACATATGGGACATGAATGAAAGAGGCTGGTTGAAGTTACAAAGCATGTAGTCAACACCAAAACAATTATTGTCCTGTTAGCTCAGTCAGATGCTCATCTTCCGACCAGACCACCGAATTCGAGTCCCAGTAATTCCCGTTATGCTTCAGTTTACAATGTTGTTGGAAGGTTTTGCTATTTACATTGCCGATAGGGGTCGCTGACTCGCTAAACTACAATACGTAACACGGTCGTCATTTGGCATATTTCAAAACGACCTATATGTCGTCGTATTAATTGGAGAACTGTCTCGTTGTTGTTGTTTTCTTTCTTTTATTTTTATTTATTACGAATAATATGAATTGGCAAAAAAAAAAAAGATGCAACAAGCACCTTTTTTTTTTAATGATTTGTTAAGCATTTCTTGAGTTCCTCTATAAACCCATGAAATGGCAGTCACACAGCAAATCCCGGTCGCCATTGATGATTTTTTTTTTTTAAATTATTATTATGGGAAATGAGACACTCTTGGGCACCTGCATAATTTCATATCAAATTTGGTTTAAACAGTTACTAAGCATACTGTTCAACAAATTATAGAGTCAAATAATACATGCAATTTGATTGGCTGTATAATTTTGTTTTGAAATTAGCTCAAATACTTTTCGTTCCTTTGCTCCTGTCTCTTTCCTTCATGAAAAAGCCTAGTGGCCATATATATCTATCAAGATGAAAAGCTCTTTGCCCTCCACATAATCATAAATTTGTTGGCCAATGCTGCTGCAACCAGTGTGAGGTGGCTAAACAACAGTGCTGGCGATTTGTCCAGCAATTAGCCAATTAGCATACCGTGGTGAGACTTCCTGGCCCATAAAGAATATCTGTAACTGTCATCACTGCGTGCAGTGTGTTTCGGTTTATGCAGCATGCATGAACTCTATACACTCAAACACTCACATTTATAGGCACCTTTCCTGCTTGTGATATATATTTATGGTAGACTTGATACTTACTGATCCTTGGGTATAATTGAACAATACAAACATTCGTATTCATGGTTGTCATTCGTGATCAAGTCCAAGTGCATTACTGAAAGGTGCAATTATGAACTGGTGAACCCACAAAGCCAAAAGCTTCTGTGCTAAGCTCCTGCTGAAACATTCCTCCGTCAGCTGTTTGGAACCTTCCAAGCATCTCTATGGCAGCAGCAGTCATGTAAAGAAGCTTGAGCACAAACCTCAGGTCAGTGGGAGCACGTCTGCATGCCTCACCCTTGTGTTTTCACGCTTCTACCATGTGCTAATCCAACACTGTGTGGAAACATACTAAACAGTAACACAACCTACAACCATGTGGGTGGAAACAATACACTGTATAAGGTGAAATATATTCCACATGTTTATTTGTAGCCCTTTATGGTTGTGAATCATCTTCACTTAGACCTATAAGTCCAAATGGATGCATCTCATGAGACGGTTTCTGTGGTTTTGTGAAAACATCACAGTAGATTGACAATTACAACAAAAAGTGACAAAGAAAAGTGATCAAAATTGCCTTCATTATAATTTATTGAGCAAACCACCCTCAACTTGCTTGTCAAACTGCGAGCTTGGCTAAAAGGTTTGGCAGCATTTTTCCAGTATAAAGGTACATTTCAATAAAAAACGTATACTGAGAAGTCATTGTTTGTTCAACCATTAGTCAGGGTTTCATGAAATAAATTCACACATCCAGAACCTTGCTCAACACACTCATAATACAATCAGCATCAAGCCTTAGCAAAAATCAATCTTCTTAATTTACTAGATATTACCATTTTCTTAGCAGTTGCTTTGCTTATAGTGGACTTCTATCTTGCGCATTTGCTACAGCAAACAGCCAATTAGAGTCGATACCGCTTTGAATACTGTGATGAATGGCCTATTCATTCAAATCATCTAAAAAGAACATTGACACAAAAATCGCTTAATTCATCACGATAGTAAATTATGTGTGTACGATAAAAATTATAATAAAACATTTTTTATTCAAACATGAGCTAGCTACCATGTAGTTCGACCACTGCTGTTGATTGGTTCTGTTTGCTGTCGATATTGTAAATGGATTAATGGACTGCTGCCTCTAATTTCGCCCAACAGGCATCTGCCCTGCAGGCCAGATGGCCAGTCCAGACCTGTCCACGGGGCATTGCAAGTTACCACTTTAGTGCTCATGGGTCTACCTATATCTAAAGAATACAGGAGAATTATATTCAAGGATCCATGAAGAGCATTATTTGAATCTGCATATAAGACTATACTTTCTATTTCATCCATCCATCCATCCATCCATCCATCCATCCATCCATTTTCTGAATAGTTATCCTCGTGATTCTACATCAATTCCAAATTTATACTCAAGTAAATTATCTGTTACAAACATTGTGGAAAATAGTTTAGAGTAATTGCAATTAATTAGTTAACACATTCACTGCCAGTCCAGCAAAAATGCATCATTTGACGTCTTTTGTCGTCAATGGCAGCGAATGAGTTAAAAAAAAAGAGATGTATTAAACTGGACTAATTTGGCTGTTTGTCCTCTCATTGGATGAGCAGAGATGACCAACATCACCTCTTGAATCTGTCCTCTAGTCACTCTGCCACCGTGCACTGTATAGAAAAAAAAAGAAAAGAAAAAAAACTGCCTGTTTATGTCTTTTGAAAATTCACCATAGGATGCACTAAATTCTTGATACGCACCAATGCATATTTAATCAAATGAAGAAACAGAGTTAGAGATATAAATAGTCCATGAATTATAAAAATAATTGTTCCAACATAAGACTATAGACTATGAGTTCTAGCCACGCAGGTGACTGTTTCTCCAGCAATTAGCGACATACAGCAGACTGATCTGGTGTGTTCTTCCGCCAAGTCGCATCTTTGTTCAGATTAAGGTTCCTCAATATGCCTTTTTTTTTTTTTTTTTTTTTAAACTTGTATTAGAGTGTTTATAAAAGTATTGATTTGGGCCTTTTAATATTCTATATATAGGCTAACAAATGTAACTTTCATGTTATATGTGCGATGCATTAATATGGATATTTTTGTCTTAGTAAAGTAAGTCAAATCTTACGATTTTTTAACAACTTAATACAAAGAGATATTCGCCTTTGAACATATGAACATGCGTAATGTCAACAATTGAAAACATGCATTGAAGTGTGAAAATGCATTATGCACTTTAGTTCTAGCCTAATAACATAATGGCTGAAAGATTCTTTTTTTTTTTCAATGTAGTGTATACAAGCCAAACAGTTCACCAGGAAACGCCCCCTTTTAGCACAGTTTTCAAATATTAGTGAGGTTTGGCGGAAGAGTCTACTCGGGTTGAGTTGCACTTTAATTAATCGAGATTAATCACAAGTCTACAATTTTATTCGATATGGTACAGATTTTGTCACATTTATTAATATAAGAAGATGTAAAAAGCGCTCCAAATCCTAAACACAGTATACTCTCTACTTCGCGGTTCAGTTATTGCGGATTAACTGTATCGTGGATTTTCATTTGTGACCAATTTGTGACATTGGTAACCCGGTTTTAAGATTAAAAATAAAGTATCACCATGCAGCAAAAAGTGAGGGAACACTTTAGAAAGAAATAACAATCAACATTGTCAAGCCAATTTCGGCCTGCATCTCTCGTAAGGGACGATCCTGTAAGATTCAATTTTCCGATTCAAATTGGTTATCGTCACATCCCCGAAAACTGTTTCAAAACCATTCTTTGGCTTTTAAAACACGCATAGAACTCTTGCCCCTGTTGTGCCATCGTTTTACTTATTATTTGTTGTTAATTTTGTCATTGTTTTGAATATTTTAGTTCAGTTTTAATTACTTTAACTATGTCTTTTTGTTTTATTGTGAGTTTGTTTTTTATGCAGGCCTACATCATCTTGTTTCAATACGGTTATCTTTCAATGTGCTCTATAAAAAATGCGTTACCGCTTAGGTCTTTTTTTTTTTTTTTATCAATTGTATATGTGAGCAAATGGTTATTTATCAATCTAGCCGTTAACTGTGACCTGAATCTGACCCCCCTATCCCCCCTAAAGGTGACTGGCTTCCATGGCAGTTTGTCTCTGACTGCTCGTGGTTTACAGTGCCTTAAAGCTCGGCATGTTACGACTAAGGGGCCAGGGGGCTCGGGAGGTCTGGGAATGTCCGAGGATGCAGAGCCCTTGCGAGGTCAAGGCGGGTAACATAGGGAGGGGGATAACCACAGGTCAGCCTCTTGCTTCAGAGTCACTCGACCTCATCGGTCAGAAAAACGTGTCCCCTGTTTGAACCCACTCTGGCCGCGGCCCCCGTAAGACCATCAATCCACAACACACTGCGCTGCCTTTCAGTGTGGCAACTGCATATTTTTCCATTTGTTTCTCTCGCTTCTCCTCGCGTTGAATCTTCCATCCCCTTGAGACAGACCAGAGTTTATTTCTAATACAGGCCAGATTGATTTCTGTTGGGGTCAAGCGGCAGCTCTGCTCAATAGATAACAGAGGCCCGCGATCGTTTGCAGTCATTTAAAAAAACACACACAAAAAAACAGCAGCAACAACAAAAACAACAACAATGCAATCGTCTTTCTTTCTTGGTCATAGCAACTAACTAAGTGAGTAATTAAAGTATCAATTTGTTAGTTTTTTTTGTTACATCTACATCAATTTTAATTTATTTGCATTTGTATTTATAGGCCTATATGTCCAACATACTGGTGTGTGTGTGTGTGTGGGGGGGGGGGGGGGGGGGGGGTCCCCAATATAAAAAAAAAAAAAAAGAGCCAAACTCACATTAACACATGCATGCAAGAAGTGACACATTGCGCAGTAAAACAAATGTTACAGGCACATTAGTGGCAAACAAATGTAGAAGTGAGCGGCCACATGTTACATAAACACAGAAGGACCAAGAAAAACAACAGCACAGTGTAGGCCGAGGTGTGCAGCCGATACAGACAAGCGCACGCGCACTCACACGAACACGAGCGAAAACCCAAAGCCCCCATTGCACCGTGATTTCTCCAATTCCACCAAATGCGCACAGGGCAATAAAAGCATTAAAATGCCACAGTCGTCACTGAACAAACAAGAGAGCCAAAATACGAAGGCGGAGATGTTAAAAAGGAATTCCCAGGCCTTACCTTGCAAGGCACCTCGTTTTTGGAAGTCTTCGCCATCTTCTCGACTTTCCTATCTGTGTCTTCTTTTCCAATGAGCAGGAAAACTGTTTTTGTTTACGCTCTCGAAGGCGTAAAAATAGCCCCTGAATGAGTGGCTCTAAAAAGTGTTCTTTCTTGAGTGTTAAGTGTGTGTTGGAGGGGGTTGTCTTCCAAGACGTTTTCTTTCTTTTTCTTCTTCAGTTCCTTGGCCCCTCGCACCTCCTGACAGAAGGCTGCGATATGACAATAGAAAAAGAAGACGCTTTAAGAAGAACACGTGATTAATGATTGTTTCTTGTATAATTCTCACATTTTTCTTGTCGAAGCTGTCCGCTCTCTCCTGTTTCCCAATAATGGTGGTGAACTTTTCACAGGGTGAGGGCATCCTCACGAAAATACACCGTCATTAAAAGAAAGCGACAGAAGGTCCAGCTGATATGAGGTGAAAACTAAATGCATTCAATTGCACGTCACTATAACACAAAGCTGATCATTTTATAGGGGGCATGTTTATGAGAATATATTTTGAGATGGTACATTTTCAATGTATAATTTGTGTTTTTACAAGTCGTGTAAAGCACGGGGAATAAAAGTATTTGAAGCAGAGTTCTATTATAGAGTGTTCAGTCCGTGTTGTTAATGGTTGTAAGATCGTGCAGGACAGGTGCGGAAAGATCCAAGCGGGATGCAAGTAATGCGACACTATTCTAATTTGTTTTGTTGGCCATTCGATGCGTGCTGTTTGATATGGGGCGTGTTTTTTTACGCTCCAACAGACTTTCATAAATGGAAGAAAATAGATAAATGGGCAAGGGGAGTCTCTTTGGCAAGAGGCCCGCGGAGAAATCAGCCAACATGTAATGGGGAATCTTCTCTGGGCTGAAGAATACGAGTGGACCAATTTGGGGGGCACATTTTTAGTTTAAAGTTCATCGAGAGGAATGCTATTTTCTCGCCCCACACCCTCTCTTGCTATTTATTTTTCGATACCTGCTCTAGAAGAAAATGAGAATTAATATGGGAGCCGAGCCTTACAAAAGAAGTCATTCGTCTTGTTGATTATCTATTTGCTTGTCAGGGTTTGAGCTATGGTGCCGACTCTCTCCCTTTTTACATTACAAGGGGGGTGGGGCGCTGGGTTGAATAAAACACACATGCGCAATAACGCTTATGTTGGGAACAATAGTAAAAAGTTCTACAGAAATTATGTTCATTTACGCATTTTATAAAAGACCACAACCATTTTTTTTCTCCACCCTTAATCCAAAACGAAATGGAAGGATTGCGTTGGTCGCATTCAGTGTGGCATTGTGCTGCACACTGCCGTTAATTTAAAGGGGGAAAGGGAGTGAAACAGAGGGACGCTTTGTGATTTAAAACGAGATTACAGGACGTAATGTACCAAGATCACGAGCGGCACGGCAATATTAATCATCGTGAGC
The DNA here is from genome assembly GCF_051991245.1 of Festucalex cinctus. Taxonomy (NCBI): domain Eukaryota; kingdom Metazoa; phylum Chordata; class Actinopteri; order Syngnathiformes; family Syngnathidae; genus Festucalex; species Festucalex cinctus. Next base: position 41,340,042 of record NC_135411.1, read on the forward strand.
CCCTGATTTCTCAAGACAATTCGCCTTTTGTTTTTGATGGGGAAATCATAATAGGCAATGCATTGCGTACATATAGTATTTTATGCACATCTTTCAACATCACTTGCCGATGACAGCTGTCAAGGCGAATTAGCCGAAGTTTATTCCATTTTTAAAACCAGTGAAATAATCAGGAGAAAATATCAGAAAATAAAATTGGAACTTCAGAGAAGAAAATAGAGGCTATATAACGCATTTTCATGCATGTATTTATTTTGTATTTACAAATCGTTGCAAGGTAAGACAAAAGATACAACATACAAATCGTGAGGTAACACGTGCAACACTGTCACTTTTATTCAACAAGGTCTGCATGTCTCCTATTATTATTATTATTATTATTAACGATAAAACAGATCTTTGGAAAGTAAATAAAATAGCACAATAGAAGTAACACTTGTGATAAATGGCATAAAAAGGGATTGCGCATATTTGTAACAAATCGTTTTGACCTGCAATAAAAGCTTCCTTAGTTTTTGTGATGTCTCTGAAAAGAGCAATATGACATTATGATATTATATTTTGAAAATGACAAAAGGATCTCAACAGAGCATTTCATTGCAAGTAATATTTGTAACAAGTACAACTCGGCATATAATACTCAAAATAACTTAGAATGCTTGAAAATGTTGTCACTTCATTGAACGATGCAAGAAAACGTTGTCAATGTGCAGCTGAGGTCATTTTGTATATAGTGCTGTATTTGTAGTGCGTATACTTTGGACATATTTTGTAATAAAACAATCCTTTGGATTGACTTAATTTCACACATATATGCCTTATGCATCGGTTGCACATGATGAAAATGTCTTTAACTAATATATTTATTTTAGTTATTTCGGTTTACATGTTAATAATCATGTGCAACCGAAAATGAAGCTTTTTTTTTTTTTTTTTAAGTGATAAGTGTCTTCTGGGTATCTGCTAAACTGCATGACAGTCTCTTCCTGCACTTCGGATCATGTCTGTGTTAGATATAGCAAAGAGCGCTCCTGTCATTGTCGTAACAAAACGTAAAGCATTATTTTGCGAACAATGATGAGCATTGGAAATGAAACAATCAAAAGTCTATATTTGGTCAATAAATATTATATACATAATGATCGCTTAATTTTCTTATAAAAAACAAAAACAACAAACAAGTATTTCATTTTGGGGCGGCTTGGCAAGGATGGACATAACCATGTTTTACTGTATGTTTACAGTGTGTTACTATCTATATCTTGATCGAAAGATAGCTTTGTTAAATTGCATGGTGCATCGTGCATGGCTTGAAAACGGCAGAATTGCGTTGAATCACATTCCCATCCATTCACTGATTTAACTTTAGAGCCACTGAATGAAGTCATTATTTCAAATGTGACGTATTTTCCCAGTGTAATAGCTAGTTTTGATAGGCTATAATTCAAGGGTGCATATAACACACAACATAAAAATATGATGCATTGGGAATTTAAGGTGCATTGTCTTTCAGTCAAGCTCATAATTGTCGAGTGTTTTAGTGTAAGGTGCTCCCTTTTGTGTCACAGCGCCGTAACGTGAAACATCACTGACGATGTGCAAGCTAAAAGAGGCGGCTAAAAGGCTTTCAAGTCAGTGAAGGTTATTCCGGTCCACAGTTTTTTTTTTTTTTTTATCTACAGCTTCGTTGGTTTGGATGGCAGAAATGCAGCAAAGAGCAGATGCGGCTCGATTTACATGTGGTCAGGTGGAGCCAGTTAAAGCTTGGGCGTTTGCGTTATTCCCAGAGCGAACCTTGGTGTTGGGCAATTTATGGTCCTTCTTCCATTTCATTCGTCTGTTCTGGAACCAGATTTTGATCTGGCGCTCTGACAGACACAGTGTGTGCGCAATCTCCACCCTGCGCCTGCGCGTCAGGTAACGGCTGTAGTGGAACTCTTTCTCCAGCTCTAGAACCTGCTGGCGGGTGTAAGCTGTCCGACAGCGCTTCGGTTCGCCTCCTGTGTAGTCGGAACTCACTGTAGAGAAGAAAGGAACATCGTGTTACTATACAGCAATCATAAAAAAAATCATCATCATCATCATACAGTGCAGACAGAGTTGTGTGTGTGTGGGGGGGGGGGGGGGGGGGGTGTGACATAATGGTGCACATTCAGGGTCAACATATAAAAATGTTTGATTGGTGCCAATTAAAATATTGCGATTCTAAATATTAATACTCGTGTAATGGACACGAATTAATTTCTATTGATAAAAAAAACTGCTTCTGTCATATAGCCTATGTGGTCACGTGCTTTTTTTTAACGCCTCCCCGTCACAGTGCCAGAAGACGTTTTTGAGACTAAACTGAAGGCTAAATGTAGCCTATACATTTTGTGCAAGAGCCGCGCCGTTTGGCTATGCACGCACGATGGAATCAGAACGTCTGGTTTTGGTTTTGATTTTGATGATGGGACAAACACATGCCACGACGTACTGCAGACTGTCCTCCCCTCGTTTAAATTGGACGACATGTTGAACTGCGAGCTAGGGGTTTTGATTGTCTGTCTTGGCATAAAGGCGTGGGTGCGATCATGACTGAATATACATGAAAAATGTTTAATTAAATCCCATAGCTGCATTGTGTTTCCAGACATTGGCTAAAATTGTCTTTACATCGTCGAAAGAACAAACCGCGTGTACAGACAGCCAGTGCAACGACAACACTGAAAAGATATAATAGATGGCGGTATTTGCCTTTGCATTAGTGTTTTACGGCGTGCTCCATAAACAGGAATATTTCAGTGGCCATAAAACTTGCCATTCCCTGGATCATGGAGTGGGGAAGGAAGGTTCGACAGTGTGGAGCGCACAGTTTATACAAACCTACCACTTAAAATCAAATTACCACAGCATAAAAGCTAACTTATGAGTTCAGTCTGGGTTGTCATAAAGCAAGGACTCCAGCCTGAGATCGGACTTCAAAAAGGCACCTCAGCGTAGAGGTGTAATAAAAATTTATGGCGGGTGTAATTATGTTGGCCGTGAAAACAGACGATCGTAAATCTCCAAGGACCACTATAGTCGAAGTCGAACCGAGAGGAAGCCGTAGATTGTGACCGTGGACATAGCAAGACGACGGCGTGGACTTGGACTAGAGATCAAGAGAGCGAGAAGGAAGTTTGTATGTACAGCAACACTTACCAATGTTTACATGGACTTTCTTCATCCACGGATACACCACGGGGTCCTTTTTAGTGTTTGCCGGGGAAGACGTGTTTTGGCCGCGAGGCGGCTCCTCACGCGACAGAGGCGGAGGCGGGCTGGGTGTCACCGAGTCCCGGTCCAGTTCAACTCCAATCTGGGGAATGGCGAGGCCGCGGGGGGGCATCACCACCGAGGCGGGCTGCCCTGCGCGATGACAATGCGCGTATTGTGGCTCCGCTCGCTCATGCTGGTGATGCTGGTGATGGTAGAGAGCAGAGTCCGGATGAAAGGCGACGGGCTCGTGTCTTTGGGAGCCGTAATAGTCCGGAGAGTTGCGGGGTAGGTAGTCGCTGTGTGAGTACTCCTCGCAGGGCGGGAATTTAGGCTCCACATAGTTGGAGTTGATCAAATAGGAGCTCATGACATTAACGGCACTCTTTTTGTGGAATTGAAGCTAATATATCAACTAACTCAAATTTATATCTCATCCCTTTACTCGTCGGTCATTCCTGTTCCGCTGAACCCTCTCTGTCAAGTGAACAAAGTTAAGCGGCCACGTGACAAGTGCGAGCCAATGGGACAGGAGCATGACGAGCCATGGACAAGGAAATGAGATTAAGTGTACACACGGCCTGCTCTCGTTTTTATGCCGTCACAAACAAGTCTTCATACTTTCTCCTCTGCCTCTCCGACCCCACCTCACGCATGCTGCCCTCCCACCTCAACATGACATGCCTCCAAAGTATATTGGCAGAGAAGCGGAGCAATAACAGGACACACAATCACGAGTTTCCACCAATTCTCGGACATTAAACTAAATGTGCGTAACATCGATCATTTATTGCCTGTGAACAGTCTATCATTGTTTCCCCTATTAATTGTCATTGATAATGTGGGAGATGGACAATGGCATATGCGGCCACCCAAAAGCTGTATGTCTGTCAGAGACAAGTCTATATCATATTTGGGAAAATTCATCAACCAATAAAGGTTACACTAAAATCGCAATAGGAGCCTTTCATTAGCAACGAGCCGGCGTTATTTCCATATTTAACAGCAATACTAAAATAGTGCAAGAGTTTAATTTTGCTGCTCTTTACCTGTTACAAACTGGCGCCCCCCCGCCCACACACACACACACGACCATATTAATATTCCTGACACGGTTAATCACCACATTTCAATGTCTGCAGAGTTTCAGCTTTCCACTCCCTATATATTTAGCCCTCACTATATAGCCATGAATATTACTAATGCCACAATTAGGAATCACATTTTATATGCATGTATAGCAATAAAACTATAGGCCTAAAAGAACATTATATCAATAATTGCAGCACAACATTTTAATGTGTCTCCAAATGCTATTTTATTTCACATGATGGAGACATGCAACTCCTTTGTTTCAAGACCCCCCCCCCCCCCCCCCCCCACCCCACACACACAACATCCTCCCAGATGAGCAGTACAGTCGGCTGCATTATTTTTCAACTAGACAAATCATTAATTAAGGCCTGTAAATGCCAAAGTGGGGTATACAGTAATCGAAAAATTTGGAAAAGAAACAGGAACAGAAATTGACTCATAATTGGAAGATTTTTTCAGAAACGCTGGACAAATATAATTGACAAAATCACTTGCCGCCTAATTTAGGGCCTAAAGGCCTCATTTGGAGCAGGCAAATTATCTCAAACCTGAGATAAAAATAAGAGCTATTCTCACAGTGTCCATCGGTGCCGTCGTGTATAAATCTACTATATACTCCCCTAGAAGCGAATTTGTGATAGCTATGAAGATTTGACACAAATCCGGATCTACAGGGTAGATATAGAAGACAGACTCTCTCAGCTTTCGGCAGCATCAAATGATAGTTAGTACACTCAACTATAGGCTCTTACGCGTGTGTACACTTTTTGTGCCGTCCTGAACCTTCACCAGATTGTCCACGAGACTCTGATAAATTGCTGGCTTCCTTTTCACCATGCACTGCCTCAGTGTCTTCAAACACAAACTAAATCATCCGTTCCGGGGGGTTGCAGGATGAGGTTTTTATGCATTTATAATTCGCCTATACTGGCATTTTACCAGGCTAACACAATAAACAATAATACGTAATAATGCAAAGCAAATATACTGTAGGAATTAGCAAGAAAAAAAGTATAATGTAATTATTAATCACAACAAAGAAACATTGTACATGTTTATGTTCTATTATTATTATTATTGTTCTTATTATTATTAATATTATTATTAATGATAATAATAATAATGAATACAATCGAAACATTGTATTCATTATTATCATCATCATTATTATTATTATTATTAATAATAATAATAATAATTAATACAATTGAAACATTGTTGTATTCATCATCATTATCATCATCATCATTATTATTATTATTATTATTAATAAAGAATACAATCGAAACATTGTACATGCTTTATATTATGTTCTATTATTATTATCATTAATATAAATACAATCGAAACATTGTTGTATTCATCATTATTATTATTATTATTATTACTGAATATAGAATCGATAGTTTGCATGCAAATTCACACGAATTAATTAGTAAGAATTTAAACCCTAGAAGATAAAAAACAAAGAAGATAATTTAAAAAAAAAAGTATTTAAACATGTTGAAAAATGGAAGAGACAATGAATTATTGTACTTTCAAAATAGTAATGAAAAAAAAAAGCTCAGTTACTTTTCAATAAACAACTTAAAGTGGGGACTCTTTTTTTTTTTTTTTTTTTTTCTCATTTCTTTTGTCTTTCTTTCTCTTTTTTGAATTAATTTTTTTGGTTCTTTTCGCTTTCTTCCTTCTTTCTATCGCAGTAGGCCGACACAGCCTTTAGCTATACGTTTTGGTGCTTATCATGTAGAATTGTTTTATTTTTTTGTAGTCCATCAAAATTTCCGAGGAGTGTAATGCTGATGATCTTCTGTTCCCACATTGATTTTCTGACACTGATATTATTGGTCAGGCGATATTGCAGCTCCCCCTTTCTCCAACAGTTACCATGCATCACGGAACTGAAAATACACCCCCTCTCCCCCTGCACCAAATCTGCCATTTAACTATTCTATTCTATTCTATTCTATTCTATTCTATTCTATTCCTTCCCAGGTGTGGGCGCATTCACCTTGACCTCCCACTGTGCCATCAACGCAGGTATCGATCAAGGTGCTATGACACTTCCCCTGCCTATGTCAAGTTTGTCAGCAGCAGCCTTTGTTTAGGCTGCACAGCGAAGTTCACATAGAGGTCATTTTCTTACCAGAGTTCCTGAAACCCAACACTGTCTCAGAAAATTAGAATATTGTGATTAAGTCCATTATTTTCTGTAATGCAATTAAATAAGCAAAAATGCCATACATTCTGGAATCATTACAAATCAACTGAAATATTGCAAGCCTTTTATTGTTTTAATATTGCTGACGACTGCATTTTGTTTTTACTTGGTCTGAGGAAATATTCTAATATTTTTGATATAGGATATTTGAGTTTTTTTTAAGCTGTAAGCCATAATCAGCAATATTAAAATAATAAAAGGCTTGCAATATTTCAGTTATTTGTAACGAATCCAGAATGTATGGCATTTTTGCTTATGTAATTGCATTACAGAAAATCATGGACTTTATCACAATATTCTAATTTTCTGAGACAGTCCTGTATACTATCCAAACATGCCTCTGCAAACATGACATGAATACAAGGGGAAAAAACGAAAAAATAAATAAATCCGTCCTAGTTGTGTTGTGTTTACTCTTAACTCTTTGACTGCCAAAGACATGATGATTAGTAAAATTCCAATGAATGGAATGCGATCTTTCATTTTGTAGCCACATTGTATATGTAGTAAAGGCAAACAATATTCTTTTTGCCTTGAAAGATGAGTTAAAATGCTCAAAAGCGGCTGGCAGTGTGGATTTTTTTGTTTTGTTTTTATAACGCCTGGCAGTCAAAGAGTTTTAATATGATCTCTCTCTCCCTCTACACACGCACACACATACATACATACTTACACATATATATATATATATATATATATATATATATATATATATATACATATATATATATATATATATATATATATATATACATATATATACATATATATATATATACATATATATATATATATATGTATATATACACATATATATATATAGCCATCCATTTCCCAGTTCTTTTTGTAATGCAGAGTGAACGGTGCAGAAAAGAAAAATGAGAAATTCTCAGGCCAGGGAAATATATTAAAGCACATAGCTGCAAATAGCAGCAAAATAAATAAATAAATAAATAAATAAATAAATAAATAAATAAATAAATAAATAAATAAATAAATAAATAAATAAATAAATAAATAAATAAATAAATAAACAAACAAACATGCAAAGCATTCTTGTTTGGGATGAAAATGAGTGTGAAACAAAGAATTTTATAGCCCTGGATGTAACACAATGTGATTGCGCATGGGTGAAATTAAATTCACAGGCGAAGGCTAGGTTGTAATTATTTGCAAGACGCCACAGCTGTGCACGGCAGCAGGATCTGCAGCACGTGATTTACCCTCTCTCCACCTGCACCACCTGATCAGTGCATGCAGGCACACACGTACGCTAACCACAAGAGGGGAAATCCCCGCCCTCCCTCCAACAAGACTCGATACTCACTGTTGCGTAGCTCTCCAATCCGGCTCCACGTTTAGCCAATTTCCATCCTCTTGCTCCATTTTTTTTCTTTTTTTCGGAGGGGGGGGGCGCCTTTTCCTTTTGTTGACAAAGCCAACTCCGGTATTCTCAGCTCTCTCCCATCCATTGAAACGGTCCGTCGACGTCTCCACAAGGTGTCAACAAACTGGAAGGAGAGATGGGAATTCGCTGTAATTTTCCACACACTCAGCCCCACAAACGCACAAGAAAAGATTCTTCACTACCGGCACAGCAGACTGTAGGTAAAAAATAAAAAAAAAAAACACAAAAAAACCTTTAAGTCGTCCTGTTGATGAGATGCAGGTGCATCGTGACACCACCAGTGATTCTCCCGCAGTGCACAACGTGACGCGGTCGCTATTTAAGACCGGACACACGTCTGGAAGGTTCCTTGCGGTATTTGCCTGCTATTAATGCAAGCTGGGGCTCAGGGCTGCCGAATGTGTGCTCTCCAAAGCATTGACTCACATCGTGCGTGTGTGTGTGAGTGTGCGCGCGTGCACGCGCGTGTGGACACAAGTTTTCCAATTAATCTGCCGGTAAGGCACATGCTTTGTTATAAGGGCGAGGCACGTCCCCTGTTTTCAACGTCATGGTGACTACTGACCTCCCGTTCACCCCGAGCAAAATCCCCTTTATTTCCCCCACCTCTCTCCAGCCACCTCCTCGTCCGCACCCTTTCTTTTTTGCCACTTATCCCATCTCTCTCTATACTCTTTCTTTCTGCATTGTGATTTTCGCTCACTCTGTCATAGCAAATTGAGTTGAGAGTCATTAATTTGAAGAAAAATGGCCGATGGCTGCGGTGGGGGTTTGCTGGTCTTTATATCGCTCTCTAAAACAGATTTTTCTTCTCTTCGAATGTCGTTTCTCATTTCCTTTTGTCGTGAAACAATTAAAGACACACGGTTGGCTTTACGATATGAGAAAATATTTACGAGAAAAAAAAACCATGTGCTGACTTAAAAATATATTTCAAGGACAAATCAAAAATCTCCGGAGGCGTTGAATTTTATATTCTTCTTTTTTTCTTCTTCATATTATTATTATTATTATTATTATTATTATTGTTGTTGTTGTTGTGTTTTGTTTTGTTTTTACTTTTATTCAAATCGATTTTAATAGCCATGCAGATGTGGACATCGTTGTCTTACCGCATTTAACAAAATTATTCCTGACATTTTCCCGCTTGCATCGTGTCTATTTGCATGCTCTTGAATCAAAATAAAACAGATTGGAACACAAAAATTGGATAGTTGGAGGATGCAGCTGCCATGTGACTGAATAGAGTGTGAAACGAAATAAACTATTATTGTATCTTAATAATAAATACAAAACAATAAAGTATGCATGTTTTCATGAATACCTCAATACGTTAATAATAATAATAATAATAATAATAATAATAATAATAATAATTGGGTATATGCCACGGAGGAGGCGGGACTTCCGGGTTTCCACATATCAGCTTTGTTTCCGCTTCCTGTTGAGAAGTGTGAGCCGCGTCCCAGTTCATGCCCTTCTGCCTTTGTGTATTTCGGTTGCGCGTTCCCGTCGACGGTGCGAATGTTAGTGTGTCTGTCTCAGTTATCTGATGCATTTCAGAGATCTGAGACGCCCTGCGTAGTCCCGCCCAACAGCGGGAGCGCGCTGACTGCTGGGCGTAGGGGTGGGGGTGCGATAGTTGGAACACGGCCAGCAGTGGCCGGAAACGACTCTGAGGTGAGAAACCCGGAAGTTGGAAGTCCGTGACAGCATCTACCTCAAACGAAGAAGAAGAAGAACGCAATACTTCCGTTTAGAGGGAAGTATATGCATGTACTTCATGTGCCTGGCTTGTTCCTAAGTTATAGATGTTACCAGGTGTGAGTAAAATTTGCAGCTCACACCAAACCATCTCCATGTCACCCAATAGCTACCCTTGATCTCTCTATCCGACCCCGCAGTTTTACTTTCCATTCACCACTCACTCACTCACTCACTCACTCACTCACTCACTCACTCAATACGTTGTCCCTGGAAAAGGAAGGTCATGCATTCACCTCTCGTTTGCCTCCTGTCAGCGTTTCTGCCATCTCATCCATTCCTATGCGCCGCCCTCCCATTTTTGTGTTTGACTTACAGCAATTGGCTTGGAGAAGAGTGCGATGCAAGGGCGGAACCCACGCACGGGGGTAAACTTTTGACCCTTCAACTCCTTGAACCTTCTGCTCCGGGCTGTAGTTGACACGCAGGAATTCTGCTCTGATAATAAGGCTGGGTGTTATAGTTCTTTCGATATAGGCGGGAAGCCGGGTGAAAAGAATGACTTGCGGCATTGCAAGGTTTGACATTGGAATGAGACCACCACCAAATTGAAGTCAATTTGAACAAGAGTTCGAATGAAACACACTTATGTTCCACATCCGCACTTCACACTCCAAGACATAATTAAAACACACCTCTCTTTACACTCCCTGCACGTCATTAGAACTGCAGCGATATTCAATTCTTGACAAGACTGATGTGTGGATTTTAACGTGAAGCTATATGGGAGGTGAAGCTCCCTGTGGACTGCATGGCTCCTCTTGTCCTCCTGGTCTCAAGCGGTCTCTGGTGGCAGTGGGGGAGAGCTGCATTCTTTGGATATTCCTCAGCACAGCTTTCCAATGTGACAATCCCACCAAATACCCTTGCAGGCCGATAGAGGATTGGATGGATTTGAGTGTCACGGAAACAATAGTGGACCGTGAAACTTCTTCAGGTGTGCCACAATTTCATGTCATTTGCCTGAAAATGGCAATGACGACTGCATTATGTTCATCTATCTGTACCCATGATGAAATGCTCTTCCATTAAAGAGACTCAGACTGAAATGAGCACACTTTTGAGAAAAGGTCATCATTATTTCTGTGTTTATATTTTCTGTGATTTTTTTTTTTCTTTCATGTTGGAGCCCATCGTGATTTTTTTTTTTCCTCACGTGAAGTAGCTGCCAAATGACCAATAAAGAAACACTGCATTTGCAGAATACAAGTAGGCTATACAAATTGTATTAAACAACACATCAGAAATCCTATAGCTTTTTTTTTTATACACCGCCACCAGCAACAATGACTACCCAATCACTATTGTCGTCCAGTTGTGAGCCCTCCTTTGTTTTACAATTATGTGTGATGTGTATGTATTTATCCAACTGGCCTGGTGCGCAATTTGTTTGCCTGCGGTAAACTTCCTTTCCCTGTGACCTGGAAATTGGGAACATTGATGCACAAACAAAAGCAGTGAGTTGTTAGGGTATTTTCTTTCCTCCATGTAAGTGACATGTACAAACACACATGGGAGGGGGTTGATGAGCCTTTCCTCCCAGCCCGCGCATGTGCAGTGTGGCTGAGCCTGTCTGATGACCTCTCAATGACTCCTGCTTGGTACATTATTCATGAGCCGTCATCAGGATGCGGAAGACGCAGTTCACAAGCAATCCTAGGATACTGAAGTGGAATATTTAGAGCGAGGTGTGTGTGATTGTGTTGGATGTGAAAAAGAACCAGTAGGAATAAATGTTTGCCTCTAACTAACAATGGAGTATTTTGTGACTTGGATGCCCATGAGCAACATAAACGTCAAAGATGCAAAATTTTCAAAAAAGGGTCAAAACGACTGCAACACGACCAACATTATGGCTGTGTTCATTCCAGAGTCACGCCTGTATCCGTGCGTAAGTCAATGCAACAATACACTCCTTGATCGCTTCTGGAGTGTCCAATTCCCAGACAAACACACACACCTCTGCAATGCAAAGAGACAAGGGGCCGAGTCATATTTGTTACTCACCCAACTCGTCATCACCTGTGAAGGCCAAGTTAGCAGTGTGGACAGGCTCAAAGGAGCAACACAGCTTAAGCACATAATACACATAATGGTGGAAAAGCAGCTCTGCAGGGTGGAGCTGCCTGTGCACACACGCACGCACACCCCCACACACATCCACGCACGCACACGCGCGCGAAAGAGACAAAAGAGCCTATATACATGCATGAGCTGCTCCAACGCCTTCTCATGCATGTCATGATCTTTCTTGCTTCAAAAATAGCTATTTGTGTCACGGGTTCACGGGCCTGTGCGTGTGTGTGCGTGTGGGTAGCGTGGACGGGCGCGCATGTGCGTGAGTCATTTTTTTCCGTGTATTTCCGTCCGTGGAGGTCGGGGATACCTTTTGTGGGGGGTTCCTTTTGAAAAGAGGAAGTAAAGGAATATAAGGAAAAGGGGAGATTGTGACTTCCTGTTGACTGAAGCGAAATTTCCTGGCAGCCCCCCCCCCCCCTTTTTTTTTTCTTTTTTTTTTTTAACAGGAGCACAGTGGGGCTCATAACTTGACATTTTAATAAGGGCACAATAAAATAAAAGGATGAGATTGATTCAAAATTATTCAGAAATATACATAAAAAAAATTGCCTAATGTGTATTTTCAAGCACACTTCCTACATGTCAAGTTTACCTATCTTGTCTGGCCCGTAGAGAATATTTATTTAAAGCCCACGACAAGCTGAAATTAGCCCAATGGTAAGCATATTGCAACAACTCAATTTGACTTGAGACAAACTTGTTGGAGGACTTAAGACACTGTTAGCACATGTTTATTATGCAAGCCTTTTATCTTTATGAATTTGAATAGGAAACGGAAACTGAGTTTGTCTGCTCTAATGGGATTTTTTTTTAATTTCAATTCAAATCAGGACACAAATGATAATTACATTACATTACACTAATAGCGATATAGCTGAGAGTCCAAATGCTATATAGCTCACAGAAATCAGAGAGGTCACCAATTCACCAATAATTAACAAAGTTAAATTAACTATACTGAATGAAAATACATTTTAAAATACAATCTTTGCTGACAATTGTGTAAAATTAATAAAGTTGTTTTTTTTAAATAGTTTTGTTCGTTCTTTCAGAAATTAAAATCATTGCAGTCACTTCTTCCGTGATTTTAGATATAAAAAATGTGTTTATGGTTTAAATTCTCATATAGGCTATAGTGTAAATGATACATTATGCGCGCACGTATATAACGCCACTTAAGATGACCAACCAAAACTACCTCGGATGCAACATGAATTTTAACGATATTTGTCTATTTAATATATACATGATGAAGCTCAACGAACCGACATGCCAGTCGGTTGACATGCCAGTCTGTTGGCAAACTAACGTGAACTCAACTTTAAAAGTAGATGCCATTATGAATGAAGGCCTTGTGTCATGGCCTGCAATTTGGCTCAATAGTTTTCCAGTTCATCCACACAATGATAGAGCTATACACAATATGTAACAAATATTTAATTACTACTGTGTTTGGTGGCAGTGGGAATCAATCATGTTGTGCACGCTTTGCGGCATAATCAAGTCCTCATGAATTTAACGGATTCACACGGAATATTAATTTGCAATATGCAGCACAGTGACGCGGTATAGTCAAGCACGCCTGTCTTAATTTCCCCAAGCGACCAACGCATACAGTACTTACTTTGTGCCCTCTTCCCTTCCTCCGTCAGATTTTCCCAGCATTCACAGCGACCACGACCGAGCTTCGGAGCCTATGCGTGCACGTTCCCGAGCGGGAGCAGTGACCATCCTGCGTGGCCTGTGTTCGCTATCCGCTCTCTCTCCCTCTGTTGCTCTGTCTCCCTACTTTACTTACCCCTTTAGGATCCCCGAGAAGCAGTTAAACCGTCACTTGTTTTCTAGAATGTGAAATATATTGTACAATGTCAACTCCCCAAAACCATAAAACTAGCTTTATGGACCCCACGTGACCAGAGGGCAGCCAGTGAGCGGTATCAGTCTGAGACCATGCAGGCCTGAACTTTACGATGTAACTTAAAGATAAAAAGCACTCATCTGTTTGACACAACATGTAAATGTCAAAGTTGCCTCCGTTTTTGTTGAAAGCAGACGATAGCTTGGAAATATCTCAATTCATGAGCACATATAGAACGGAGGCGGGGAATGGCTCTTGTGGAGGCCACGGATTATTCTCATAGCAAGAAACAAAAGGAGACAGACAATACTGTATAGGCCTACATCAATCGGTGAGTTTTAAAGGTTTCGTATTTTACTGCCTCAAATAGCAGCTATAGACTGAACTGCTGCAGAGCCTTCAGAGAATTTAGAGCAACTTCTTTTTTCAGATTTGAAGAGGAGATATGAAATTTGCCACTGCTCTGCGTGTGTTTGGAACACCTTGTTTGGTGATGGACGAGCTTTAATGTGCAGACTCTGGGTCAACCAGCAGTTAACAATTTGAACAGACTAACGCATTATTATTATTATTATTATTATTATTATTATTATTATCATTATTATTATTATTATTATTATTATTATTATTATTATTATTATTATTATTATTATTATTATTATTATTATTATTAATTTATGTATGTATTTATTTATTATTATTATCATTATTTTAATTCAGGCGTATCTTATTATTAATTAATTAAATTATTATTATTATTATTATTATTATTATTATCCTCGTTATTATTTCAGGCGTATCTTTCCGTATTTGATAGAACTATGCGTGCCATTACGTCAGCTTCGTTATTTGTCGAAGGAGAGTGTGCTGTGGCTACATCATGCATGATAAATTTCGATCTCTAGGCCGAATCAGTCGGCCAAATGCAAAATGAAAATTGCAGGATCTGTTTGGAGCCACCGTCAAGCAAAAGCGTGATGGAGAATATGGATATCGTGCACAATCTTCAGTTTTATTCATGCCATGTTGGTGGACGTTTGGTTCCTGTTTTTGGTTCTATACTGCAAACTACAGCCCAATAGCAACATTTTGTCAAAAATAAATATGTAATGGAATTTTTTTTTCTTCACAATAACTCAATATTATGATTTTCCAATGCAGGTGCTAAAAATGTACAGCAGCCATGCATTTAAAATACACATTACTTACACATATAGGTTCCATAATAACATTTATAATGGCAATAATAAACACTTATTTCTTACTTAAACACGATTTGAATTGGTACAGGACAAAATCACCAGAAGAGTTAGAAAAAAAATGCGCACATGCACAACAACAACAAAAACCCCAGAGCAGATTTGAACATCCTTCAACTATGTGAACTTGAGACCGGGGGCTCATATAACTTATACAATAAACATCTTAAAATTTGAACTGTACGCATAGGGCCTAAACAGTTTCCAACAATTCGAGACTGATGGTTAAAACATGATACGTTTGTTTTTTGTTTTTGTTTTTGTTTTTTTTTGGTACCCAACCCCAATGACGATTTGTTTTTCCAAAAATGACAGCACATGCAAGTACCACATAAACATTTTAACATTTAGCTGAAACACCATGTAGAAGAAATGAAAGTGCGGTGTTGATGTACAGTAAATATGGGTCTCAAATAAAGTGTGTACTGAACACCGTATATGGTTTTTGTAGTCTGGTTCGGGGTCTTTTGCCTTCATTGCTGTCTTGGTATATTTTCTATTGATGAGATTCTTGCCTAATGGGCGGATAATTTAAAATCAAAATGATCAATATGCTAATTCGGTTGGAATGTTGACCCGGTAGTGCCAAGGTTCAGGCTTTTCAGTTTGTTGTCCTTCTTCCACTTCATCCTTCGATTTTGGAACCAGATTTTAATTTGGCGTTCGGTGAGGCAAAGGGTGTGCGCGATCTCGACCCGCCGCCTGCGCGTCAGATAGCGGTTGAAGTGAAACTCCTTCTCCAGCTCGAGCGTCTGGTAGCGGGTATACGCCGTCCGTGCACGTTTCCCGTCGGGGCCCGTCATATCTGAAGGTTGTGAAGCGGACAAACGGGGGGGCTGTTAGCAGCAGCAACACGTTATGAACGTTAGAGAAACGTTAATAGGAATACATACAAGACAATAAATTCACTTACAACTGCATATAGGCCCACAGACGCATATAATGAATTATTTGCTTTTGCCCCCAAATAAAAGGGCTGCATGGGAACAACGGAATTATATTGCATTCTCCCTCCAGACTAAAGGCCTCGCTTTCTAACGTCATTTTGCATCACTGTCACCCCATTTCTTCCCCAGTCGTATATAGGGGGTGCCTCACCCAGCCCCATCTTCTGCCTCACTTCCCTAATAAAGTGCCCACACGTAAAATAAAGCTTGCATTTTCAAAGCAGCAACCGTCCTCAAGCCTTGATGGTCTCAATTCTTTTTTTGTCCTCTTTTTCCCACCCGGCTGCGTCTTGTCTGCACTTCTCCCGTAGCTTTTACTGCCCGGCTTGTCGCTTTCTTGGCAGATTTATGACACTTTTGTGGAATTTTCTAAACTAGAAAGACGGGGGCAACGATTCGCATCGCTGGCTTCTAAATACAGACAATGAATAAATGAAAGCACAAAACGAATGTTTCAGGGTTAATAAAATGCATGCCTTGTTGATTTAGTGTTGTATCACAAGTTAAGGATAAAAGCAAACCACGTTGGAATAAGAAACATGGCGCCACCCAATGTTACAAACGCCACAGTTTGATTCTGTTTTTCAATGAATGTAAATCTAAGAATCGAATCAGGTTTCCGCAGTATATTCTGGAGGATCTGGATGCAGGTTTCCCTACAAGCAGCAAGCCTGCTGATTATCTATAGGTCTATAGCCTGCATGCACTTTTTAGTATTTTTTGTGTAAGTGTAAGCAAAGTGCACGGAGCACAACGTATCACGGCCAATGCTGGAAAAATAAACACTCTTGTACCATGGCTAATGTGCAGTTTTCTCATCCAGGGGAATATCTGTGGAGACTCGCTGCCCGTCGTGCTGCCGGGGTTCGAGCCGCCCTCTTGTTTCTGTACAGTCTGTGTAACGTGACCGCCCCTGACCGGGTTGTGTTGCATTTCACCCGCTTCTGCCGCCTTTTCGTTCAGCTCCGTGAACCGCTGCGTCGCTCCCCCGCCGGACGCGGGCGAGGGCAGGTTAAGGGCGCTCAACAGACCGCTTCCTGGTTGTTCCGAGAGGGGAGACGAGCTCCGACTACTCTGCTTACTGTCTCCGCAAGTTGGCGAGATGGAGTCTCTCACGGAGGCGATGGAACAGCTGGACGACTGCCTGAAGTCCAGGGGGCTAAAGCTCCGAGAGCCTCCAGCGACCGAATCTCTCCCGAAGTGTCCGGTGTTTGAGTCGTTGGCGTTCCCCCCTCCCCGGCTTGCGACCGTCAGGTCCATGCCATTGTAGCCATAGCCGTAAGAGCCAGTCGCATGGTGCATCGTGGCCGTGGAAAGATCCCTGTACGCCCCGCCGTTCAATGCACCGCTGCCGGCTCCATAATTTAGCATTTGATAGTCGGGGCCATTTGGGTAGCGCCCTGAGAACGTGTTTACAAAGTAAGAGCTCATTTAGGTTGCTTTGGAGAGCTGCGCTTACAGTTAAATTCTAGGGTATCTTAATTTGTAGGAATCCCCGAGGTCCTTACTTTCATCGATTTATGATGTACAGTATGAGTGAATTATGGCGATGGACTGTACTTGGGTTTTTAGCTGTATGCGCCGTCCAAATATGGGGGTGGGGTGGTGAGTGTGTGTGTTTGAGGGAGTGGGTTGGGTAGGTAGGGCGGGTGGGATTGGGGGGGGGGTTCGAGAGCTGAAGGGAGCAGTCACGTGGTTTTGTTGACCCATCGTAAATTCTCCCCGATGACTTTGGATAGGTAATTCATGTTCTGACGTTTCTAATGATAAAGGCATGGGCGGGGGCAAACTCTCTCACCCTCCCTCTCTGTCACTCAAACACACGCGCGCACACTGCACACACTATGCAGCTGAGCTCAGAGTGCCACCTACTGCTGTTTGAATTTATTGCAGATTAAAATGAAAGGGAAACGAACTGACCATGCATTGGCCATCGATTTGGGAGCCTGCTTACAATTAAAACATCAAGGCAAACAACCAATGTAAATAATAAATGCTGACTTTTTTTTTAATGCAAAAGAGTAAGGCAAAGTTTTTTGGTTAACATTTTATTACTTTATGTCATATTGTTATTCAGTCCTGAAGTCTACAGCAAATAAATATCAAGCCTTCTTTCTTTTGGCCTTCTTTCTCCATCTATCCGTAAGACATATGAAGAATATTTAACCATACCGCAATGGATGAGAATATGTTGATTTATGATGAATTGATTTCCAAGGTGTGATGCAATTCAATCGCAGAGCCTTCAAGTCTTTAGAGGTATATCCTAAATAAACCACATTCACTCTGTCATTCATGTTGGCCATGAAGATCATTTGGAGATTCATAACACAACAAGCCTATAGTTAGAACAGACATCTGGGGGTGGGGGTGGGGTGTTAATATGTGCCAGAAGTGTAATATGCGCAAAACTAGTCAAATTCACTGCCGTGTAAGGGCTAGGGCCAAGCTGCTGGCTTCTCCGAATGAAATATTACACATAAAAATGAATTATCAGCTATAAAATTATTTTCCAAGTTTGGATATCCCAGACTTTACCAATAAATAATAAACTACGTGCGTGAAAGTATATCAACTTGTAACATGTATGGTGCATTGGATGTTGCGAGTTCAAGCCAACCGATGCTGCTCAAGTCCATTTGCCAGGGAGTGTCGATATTTAATTTTGATTTTAATATTAGTAAGATACATTCTATTAATCTTGGAACCTTAATGTCAATTATATGAACATAATGTAAACGTTTTAACAGAAGTACATTGAAGCAGCCTTTGTGATTCTTACTTGACCAAATCGGCAAATCGTATATGCATGCAGGCCCACATGTTGAATCATTTAGTCGAATTTCTTGCTGGAATATGACAAATATTTTTTAACACGCTTTGCCTGACTCGTCAGATGTTTTGTTTCCCTGGCAAAAACAAACAAACAAACAAACAAACAAACAAAATCTTGCTAATAAACATTCACAATATTCTTCAAGAACAAAACTTCTCCGCCTATTCATCATTTCAGATGAGTCGAAACATTATGCCTAAAAAGGCCATACATTGCATGCACTCTTTAGGTGAACATATTTGCATTCTAAAATTATTAAATCTGACAACAAATTTAAGAAAGTCGTCTTATGTTTCATCAAAGCGAAATCTCTTTTCATGGATGCATTTTATACGTCATTTTACATCGACAATGAGACCTTAAAAAAAACAATTTGCCCGAGCACTATAACTAAACTCAACTTTCCATCCTGCGGGATGGAAGGCACGCCGGTCACGCAGGGGACAAGTAGGTTCAAAGGGTCAGAAGGACATTGTCCACTTTGTCTGGGTGAAGTGTGTGTTTATGGGTGACGTGTCTGGCTGCTCGGTTCGAGGCCAGGTCAACTTTCGCCTGCATCGGCCAGATCATCAATTTTACCTCAGACCAACACTACCGGCAATATTGCCCCGTCTCATCTGTCCGGGGGATATACACCAGTGCGTCATAATAATATAATATAATATAATATAATATAATATAATATAATATAATATAATATAATATAATATAATATAATATAATATAATATAATATAATATAATATAATATAATATAATATAATATAATATAATATAATATAATATAATATAATAATGGTTATTATTATTATTATTTATTAGCCTTATTATTGTTATTTTTATATTGATGCGTGACCCAAAAAAAAACAGTCTCGCTGAACACTTACATACATTCCCTTATAACTTTATTGGACATGTAGTATTGTTAAGTATTTGACAAACACATAACTAAACAATGCAAAAGCCCATAAAATATACAACTTCCAAATGTACACATTCCTGAATTTTAGGTAGTTTAAGGAATAACAACACAGCTATATGTTATCCCCCACCGCACACCTCCATCCCGCTGATAAAGTAAAGCCGTTAAGTGTTACTTTATTTTCCACCTGCCCTACAAAATGATGCGATGTGCTCATTATGTAGCTATAAGGATTTTGACCCTGCTTTTTTATTTACAGTACATATTAAATATGAGTCCCAAACGATACATCGTTTTAGATTTAGATCAGTTTTAGGTTTGGTGTCTCCTCTCCATATCCTAACTAAAAGTAAAACTGGTAAATTATTTAAAAAAAAAAAAACACTGGAGTACAATGATCAACGTTCAAGTGCCTAGAATTAAAAAAAAGACGCTAGAAGAGATATAACACCTTTTCGGAATGTAACATGAATTGTGTTGTTAAACAGCACACGTTCGTCTACGGCTTACTTCTTTACTAATTGGTTTTAAACCATCAAAATCCACAAAGCAAAATGCACCATCTCACCCATATCCACGTTACCATCTCAGGCACCGTCCTTTTCCTTTCAGACCGCAGATATTGAAATAGGGTCTATCAAAAGATTTTAACTATGAGGGATGGTGGTCATGTATGGCTACCCTTTGTTTCTTCTTATGTAAAACAATACAATGCAATTAAGCGCATGGTTGCTCAAGAGTTTTGAGTTCAGACTTAGGGCGTTGGAGGAATGCATGAGCTTTAAAAAGGCGATGAGAATGGATTCATCACAATGTCTTTTCTACCATCTTCTTCCCTGTTTATGAGTCTATTTTATTCTTTATAAGCGTATTCCTACTCCGTCCGTTTTTCCTCTTCATCGACCCCGTTCATTGTGGATGAAGAGGAGGGGGAAGAGTTTATTAGCTTGTTCTCCTTCTTCCACTTCATCCTCCGGTTCTGGAACCAGATTTTAATCTGGCGCTCTGTGAGGCAAAGCGCGTGCGCGATCTCGATCCGCCGCCTGCGCGTCAGGTAGCGGTTGAAGTGGAACTCCTTCTCGAGTTCGAGTGTCTGGTAGCGGGTGTAGGTTTGCCGCCCACGCCTGCCGGGACTGCCAAACACCCCTGAAAGAGGAGAAGGGTTGAAGATATGGTGAGCACGTGAATGCTTTCAACACATAATGAGTTCACTTAAAATTTATTGGGTTGGGATGTTGCTTTGAATGTCACGTGTCAGAAATATTTCATTTGAAACAAAAAATACATTTATGATCTACAATATGGGGCAGTAAAAAAAAAATAAAAAAAAAATAAAATATATATATATATATATATATATATATATTGAGGTTACTTTGTCCTTATATATATATAAGGACAAAGTAACCTCAATAATATAATAATATGCACTATTTAGCAGTTATATTTTTCGTGTTAATGTGAGTCAAGTTGTAGATAAATTGCTTCTTCATACTTTAAAAAGAACGTCATTTGTTGAGTGTGTGGTCAAATTTCCGTTTGTTTGTCACCTCACTTTACTCGTTGCCTTGGCTTTGTTATGGCGATAGTTCCACTCCCGAATCTTAAGTTCTGCATGCATGCTTTGGACATCAGAAGTTTAGCATCTCGCAGTATCGCTCATGACATCATCAATAAGATGTTCTTTCAGTTTCACTCAGTCAAGTGTCAGCATGACTCGAGGTCTAATTTATTTACTCCAATGGTTACCTTTTCATTGAAGATTATTATTATTATTATTATTATTATTATTATTATTATTATTATTATTATTATTAT
The DNA here is from genome assembly GCF_051991245.1 of Festucalex cinctus. Taxonomy (NCBI): domain Eukaryota; kingdom Metazoa; phylum Chordata; class Actinopteri; order Syngnathiformes; family Syngnathidae; genus Festucalex; species Festucalex cinctus. Next base: position 41,361,485 of record NC_135411.1, read on the forward strand.
TATTATTATTATTATTATTATTATTATTATTATTATTATTATTATTATTAATTTAGTTGTTGTAGTAGTAGTAGTAGTAGTAGCAGTGACAGATATAATTGAAGACGTCCCCCTTTTCATCATCTGATTTCTTTCTTCTTGTGTGCTCGGTAGCAGCTTCGGCCTGCATTCACAGTTCCAAGCCAAACAAAACCCGTTTTTACGATGCACAGTAAACTAGCGAGCAGTGAGTGACGGGCCAACAAACGGCGATCGTAAAACAACTCGTGGGAGAGGAAGAAGAGGAGGAGGAGGAGGAGGAAGAGGAAAGGGAGAAACTCAACGGGGAAACAAACGTCAGTTTTATGACGGGGATCATAAAATATGCAAGGAAGATAGGTTGGAGGAAAAAAGGGAAGCTCACCGTTGCAGGCGTTCATTCGCTGCATCCACGGATAAATGTGGGCTGACCCCGCTTGCTTGTCATCTATGGTGTCGCCAAAGACCCCCTTGCCACTCAAACTCGCGCAGTCCGTCTTGCGGTGCACGCCATCCTGGCCCAGCGCGAGGGGATGCTCCTCCAGACTGCAAGCGTAGTCCTTGTCCCGGTAGAAGCTCGTGGCGGCCGCCGCCGCCGCCGCCGCCGCAGCCGCCGCTGCGGCTGTCGCATAGTCACACGCACTTGCTCCCGTCGTGGCGCCGACGCCAACCCCCGCCGCCGTCCGATGCCCCCCATACGCTCCGTTGGCCGCCTGTTGGTAGTAGGTAGAAGCCGGGTAGGGCTTCTCCTGCACGCCTCCGCCGCTCGTGCTGTACGCCGCCGCCGCCGCAGCAGCGGTGACGGCCGCAGCTCCCGAGTAATGTCTAAGCGGGTGATCAGTGGCGTATCCGGAGGAATAGAGGGGAATTTGACCTAAGAACGACTCGGCCGCCTGCCCGCCTCCAGCCGTTCCCGATAACGCAACGGGGAAAGAGGAGTTGACAAAATAGGAACTCATGAGGACAGTAGGCAAGGCAAGTGGATAATAACTGAGGAGATGAGCAGAGGGCAGGACAGGAGGGCGCGAAACAACAACAATGTGCACGCGGTATGAAAAGAAGAAGGAGGAGGAGGAGAATGGGGCTAGCCGCTAACAGCTAACGCTTCTCCCTCCAGCCCTGCTTCATCTGCTTCCCCAGCCTGCACTTTATGATTTGTTGTGTTTTATAGGCGACAGTTCGACGGGCTGCTGCTATCACTTAGTTGATCGGGAGGAGGGGTGAGGTTGATGAGGGTTAGAGGGGACACGGGGAGTCTGGCTGGTGTGGAGCACATGCAGAAAGAGAGAGGGAGAGGCGGCATCACGCGCGCGCGCATTGTTGTGTGCGTGCGTGTGTGTATGGAAAGCGGCATTGGGTGACGAGGGGTACGAGCCGAAGGGGATGGGAGGTGGAGGCAAGCAGGCACCAGCTGACCACACCCTGGCCAATGGGAAGGTTCTGTGCCTGCATTCGTTCACCCGTTTTCCTCACCCGGGGCGGAATAGAGGACGGTGTGTGCGCGCGCGTGCGTGTTGCTACACTGCTCTTTCCCATTTCCACTTTCCAATCTCCCTTCCTCTCTTGCTAATTCTCCAATCTACTTTTACAATCGTCATCTGGTTCCCGGTGACATTGCGCAATCAGACTTGGAGTCTTTGGCGCGTTAAATTGATTCTCTTTCTCACTGTGTCGCCGTCTGTTGGGCCCCATAACAACCGGCGGCTCACAAACGCACTTATGTTGTATGGCAGCGCAAGCGGACTCAAGCCCCGAGGGGGTATGTGGGGGGAGGGGGGAGGGGTTGCTAAATGGGAATAATAAAACATATTCCTTGCACTTTGCAAATAATACATAGCACATTAAAATGATTTCAGCGAGAATACATCAAGCAAGCGCTCGCGCGTGACCTGATGTGCGCGTGTCGGTGATGGGTTCTAATACGTGCGATTCTGGACTTAATCTGTCATGGGTTTGCAGTGTACATGGACATACTGTAAGTGCATGGGTGCCTTAGACTTTGCATAATCGTGAACATGCAGAAGTATGATTAAGGTGAGATGGTTCTTTGTTTTGTTTTGAAAGGAAGAATTGTTGCATGATTTGATTTATATCCCCTGTGAATTATTGTGTTGATTTGTGACTTTGTGACATGATCGAACCGCAGACAATTACATGAGTCTAAATAATAGTAAGAGAGCATGTAATGTTTGGTGATGAAAGAAATACATATAGTCTTCAGATAGACCTTATAATGCCACTCACGGGTCTATGGAATGGATTCTGTCTTAATTTCGTTGTTCCTACAAGAAAGCCAGAAGAGCCGGTCTGCATTTCTTGGACATTTACAAAGTGAATGTGCACTGCATTCTTGAAATAAATACAGCCAGTCTCAGTCTGTGTCTTGTTCTTTTTGTTGTTTGCCCCGATTTGTCTGAATGGGCATACTGCAGATTTCGTGTGGCTGACAAATAGACAAAGAGTCTATTTTTACTTTTACTTGGCTGTGACCCACCCCCACCAATAGCCCCATGCATTCTTGCGGCTCTGCGAAGTAACACCGGTCAGATAATAAGTTTAAACCTCGCTTTCTGTGCAAGATCACATGTAGACAGATGGAGGAACTCTCCCTAACTTTCGTTTCCACCCCCACCCCCTTTCCCGATATTTCCCTCTCTTTTCACCCTGCAATGGCAGGACGCTGCGTTTCCTCTCTGCTTGGAACGGGAAGCTGCAGTATTGTGTTGGAGCTGACTGCGGTTTAATCATTAATGACTAGCAAGCTGCACTGGGAGAGCGAAGGCTTGGCCTTTACAGTCCGGGAAGGCGCGACGGCAATGGATGCTATTGCATATAGGCCTACAATAACTGCACAATTTGGGCTATGGATGGTGCAGTGTTACCGGTAACTTCGCAGCAGCACATTGCTGAGACATTGCAGCCGCATGCATTTTTAAAAGTCACTTACTATATGGATATTGTTTTGTGAAAATGAATTCTACAGTGTCACTAAAAACATTTTTTATTTATTTATTTATTTATTATTTTTAGTCCTTTGTTTTTGGCAATCAATTTCGTTTAGAGACGGGCATCCTTCTCTCTTAAATGACTGCCACAATTCCATTACAATAAATAACCGTTATTAAATAATGAATACGAAATATATAATGTGTGCAGGAAAACTGGTTGGTCTTGACGAAGTTCCAGAACTCGAATGTCAATTGTCAACACGTAAACATTTGGACGTAATAATACTTCCATTGTTTTGAACAAACATAATCAACTCATGTGACACAGCAGAAAAAGAAAAAGGAAGGGCTGATGCATTTGGCCTGTTCTAGCTGCTCTCAGTTGTGTCATATGCTGAATTAACAAATAAAAGAGTCATTGAAAAACAGAAATAATATAAATATAAAGGTCTGTTTATATTTACTAAACAAGGTGTTTTATACTTGTTAATTATGTCAACCTATTATTAGTCCTTATTAAGTTCATTTTCACTTACATTAGTTTTCTTTTTCGTATAATAAAGTAGACTGTAAGGAAAGAAAATCTATTTAGGAACTACAACAATTTCACCCAAACAAATAAACTAGTACAAATAATTTCCTACAATATGGTCTAGCCTGTATTTTGGCAGGATGATTCAATTCGGAAATATGCGTTGAACGCCGACAGAAAGAAACTTAAAAGAATCTGCAGATACACTTAAAGAATTTTAATGGCAACTCAATTACAATGGAGTCAAACTTTTGAGTCTTTTTTATGGCTTTATTGCTCTTTTCACCACCTCGTGTGTGTGTGTTTGGGGGGGGGGGGGGGGGGGGGGGCGTGCGTGTGTGTGTGTGTGTGTGTGTCGCGAGCATGAGCGTGCATGCGCGTTGTCCTTTGTGCTACACAGCACATTTGTTCATCTGCTGTTTGCTACAGGCCTGTTTTTTTAACTTGTCCCCATTCCTTGGATTTTACAAGGAGTCAATAACAGTCATAAAGCAATAAAAATAGCAGCACACACACATAGCCTCTCTTTTCGGCGCACAGTGGCCCTGAGCAATTTTCACACCGCCTTTTCGACAGGCTATTTACTAACAATTATTGTCAAATGATTTACTCGTACATTGCATTTATTGGTGATTTTACTTTGCAAGCGAAAAAAAGGATTCGCACGCGCGTTTAAATGCAACCAACAGTGGATGGAGAAAACGTTGGGCATCTAATTGCAATTTGCTATAGCGAATTTATTCCATTTTGGTTAATCTAACGCAGTAAATTAGAATCCCACTTTTCCTCTCAGATCCGGAAGCCATCTCTTTAGAAAAGTTAAACTGCATGAGCTCAATTCTATTACCACGAGTCATTTAAATGTACTTTTTTTTGTCATCAGCCTATTTTGTTTTACTTGACATTGGTTTAATGTTTACCATATACCGATCCTCAACGCAGCCTGTGTTTTCTCGCTCGTGCGTGAGCGTTTGCGCGCGCGTCTTTCTTAACCGACCCCTGCAGCATGCAGCAGTTAATAACAAACTGATAGAAACTCAGTGACTTGAATTTTCGTGATGTAATATACTGTCCGTTTCCAGCGAGCGAAAACTCGCCCTTCACGCCACCATGAGCTCGTGTTTGTGTCAGCGAGCCAAACCGACCCCAGGGCACGTTAACAATTAAAGGGACGGTCAAGGCACGGCAACAAAGGTGCAGGCTGGTGGTTGCTTTTTTTCCAGACTTCATAATATCCGTCCCGTTTTGTGTCTGTGTTGGTCAACCGTTACTACAGGCTCTCATTATTATTATTATTATTATTATTATTATTATTATTATTATTATTATTATTATTATTATTATTATTATTATTATTATTATTATTATTATTATTACGACTACTGAACCAAGCTCATAGGGACGATATAGCGAGTGTTCAATACAATAATAATAATAATAATAATAATAATAATAATAATAATAATAATAATAATAATAATAATAATAATAATAATTATTATTATTATTATTATTATTATTATTATTATTATTATTATTATTATTATTATTATTATTATTATTATTATTCACTACTACTACTACGAATACGATACGAATGTTATGCAGCAACATTTTAGGGTGGCTGCTTTTTGGTGTTTCATTATATTCATGCCTCCCTGATGATTGACTTGCATGCGCATGGGCTTCACTTGTTTAAAAGGTGACTCGTGATGTATAGCACACTTGTAATCTAATTACACAGCAAATCCAGTGACAGCGTTGGCTGTTGACCAAAGCATAAATAAAGGAAAGCGAGGATTTATATTGATTTGTCAACCATGTGCGAAAAAAAAAGCTGATTTTTCTCCCTTCTGACGTCTGACGATGACGGAGTCATAAATTATGCTCACGTGCATGCATATATTGTGAGTAGCGGCGACACAGATTGAGGGTCCCACCCCATGCTGCCCTTCACACTAACGCGTGAGCGTGCGCGAAAATTCACGCGCGCAGAAGCTTTGCTTGGCTGTGATTATCAAAACAGCGACCCTGACCAACCGGGAGAAACTTTTCCACCCAAAGCTTGTTATTCATGGCGTGCAATCCCACAGTCCACTATGGCACAGTTGTCTGCATGCTTCACGCCTCATTCAACACAGCGTAACAGCGGCTATGCCTAACCTTGGCGAGGCACCCATCTGTCTCTATAGCTGCCTTCACATCAAACAAATAATGAAAAAAGGCCGCGAGCAGCAAGACAAAAGGTTAGAGGGTAGGCTACACCTTACCGCCTTGATCCACTCGCTTCTTTCTCAATAGTTTCATTTCAGTGTGCATGGGCAATATCAGAGGCATCAGTTTGTCAACAGACGAGACAATGCAGGACTTATCTACCTATCTTCACACACAAGCGCGCACACGCACGCGCACACGCACACGGGCTGCTACGACACACTAACCAACATAGAGCACATATAGCGACCGGTTCCTTTGAATCAGCAGTAGCGCGTTTATGTCTGTGCGAGGTTTTTCATTGCCACCAGCAAGTCGCTAGATGGCACCAAAGCATTTTGCAGCATACCGAGGAGCGTCCTAGCAAAGTGTGAAGCTTTGTTGTTAAGTTGTCCGTGAGACCATCGCCAGTGGACTTGCAAAATTGTTGATATGTGGACTCCACAGTACTAATATAAACCAATAATATAAGGTTAGATAAACACAGACACGGATGTTACAGTTCCTCTGCACCGGTTTGTTGTTTGTTGTCTGTTTCAATAATATTATCTCACGGCGCTGTATGAATTTGCAAATTAATAGAAGTGTAATCTTTACCAAGTCTCTTCTGTCTGGTGCAGCACGTCAAGTCTGCAGATTATTTAAGCAATGCCACCATTCAATATGTCACAATAATTGCGGTTATTAACAACTTACTGCAACGTGTGGCTGAGACTAAAATCAGCAAAAACAATGAAATACTTTATTTCCCTTGTGTTAGGCGAAAAAATGTTTGAAAAGACATACTGCAGTTTCACCGGTATGTGCTGAGCTGCATAGGCCTACACGCGCACACACACATCCTACCACAATATACACTATTTAATCTTGAGCTTTATGAAGAGATAAAGCGAAGTACAATTTCAATAAGACCGTTTGTCATTGCATATTTGTTTTTCAACCACGCAACGGACATTGATTGTATTAATTTTACCGTGATTTAGGGTATTGGTTGTGCTCATCATAAATGAGTGCACTTCCTTTGCAAAGTAAGCGTTGCGGTGAAACAATTCCGAGAATTTGGATGATAACCTGTGCTTGAATTAAATAATGATAATAAATGAATAGCCTAAAATTTAAGATGCGTATTTTTTTTTAACTCACCCCTTGGATGATTTTGTAACCAAAAATACGTTGTGGGCATAGTGACCAATCTTATTTGGAAACAATGGTCCACGTACAAAGTAATTCTGAAAGAAAACTCAAGGTTTTCACAAATTTGATGCTTACACTCCACTTATATGCACCCAAGCCCTCTGCGTGTCAATTTAGACCAACTTAACTATTTTTCATCATCTTGCGTTGACGTTCCAATAAATGAGAGCTACACCTAACTATTCAACATAATCATTTTTGTGTATTTTCCTTAAAACTCGCCAGTGAGCATTCTGCCTTTTACATATATGTGCTAAATGTTATTGCATCTATAGCTTATATGCAATGTTGGGGTTGGCTTTATACCAAATAATACATGCATGTGCATTGATACCGTGTTCAATTAGAGGCAATCATCACGCCAAAGGTCATAACTTAATATTTGATACAGTAAAAAACAAAAACAAAAAAAAACAAAACAAAGGCAGACCCAGATGTTATGTGTGTGTAGGCCTTCACGTTTGTGCGGGTTGTATATGCCAAGGGAGTGGGTGGAGGACGTGATCTGGTGGGGGGGAAAAATACCAGCCACCTGCTGGGAGGAAATGAGAAGGGAAGCCAAGTCATAAAAGTGGGCTGGGCGCGCTCATGCACGCGCGCGTGCGTTGGAAAGACAAAGAGACGGCTGCAGCTTGAAAAAGACACAACGTGGACAGAAAGGGCAAAACAATGCTCCCACGTTTGAATGCAAAATGGTGTTAAAGGATCTCACGTGGCAGTTCATATGAAACCAGGCTCTTACAGCAGTCACTCAACAAATGACACGCGGTAAAATGGATTCTTTTATGTGTTTTTAATCAAATAATGCAGTTTTACTTTGCGCTTCATCTGTAAATGTCCACCAGTAGCAATTCATATTGAAAATGTATCAGAACACCCAGAGGAAACCGTGATCAGCAAAGATGTATGCGGTTGTTTTGCTTATTTAACATGGCTGAAGTCAGCAACGTGCATGCAGCACCCACGGCCGTGGGTCACACCAAGCGCTCTTACCTTTGCTGTTAGTCCGTCACGAGTCCCAAACACCTGCAGCACGGTAGCCCGCCGTATCGGCTACCAAGGGAACCAGAGGGTCGTGGCGCATGCATACCGGAAACATGCAAATTGAAGGTGAGGTTGAGGAGAAGGAGGATGAAATGGGGGTCTGCGTTGTCAACCAGCAGTCCAAAAAAAAACAAAAAAAACTCAGTCTGCTTCATTGCCGCCCCCCACTCTCTCCAGCAGCATCACTAACAAAATGACTAAAAGGAGACGTTTGCAAGTCTCTCCTCATGTCATCGGTGCCGAACTGTCCCGAAGTCGGTGCGCCGTTTCGGAGCAGGCAGCAGCACGGGACCACGCGGAACGCGGAGCCATAGCACACAGCAGCAAGATCCGGAAGAGCAAGATGATGATGAGGAGGAGGGGTGTGTGGGTTAGCACGGCTTGGTGTCAACATCTCGTCGCGGCTCCCAAGCGCAGCCACCGCCAACATTCTTATTGGCAGCGGGCAGTCAAAGCGATCTCGGGTCGACGCTCGGTACCGCGCCAACGAACGCAGGCTGTCGGAGGTGGCTGATTCGGGCCGGAGAGCAGTGCCGCAGCAATATAGCCACTTGGGAAATCATAAAAAGTTCATGTTCACGTTAAGGGCGTCCACATGACCAGTCCGCTGGCCAATCCCCGCGCGCGGCCACTCATAAACTTGTATCACAAAGTTGTAAATTTTCATAAAACAACAAAGAATTTATAGCAATTCGGTGTGGATGTTGAGAGAGAGGATCTTGCTCTTACCCCCTCGTCCACTCCTCTCACCGCCATTTTCTTCAGCTTCTGCTGAAAGACAAACGTTTCACCCTTCCCGCCCCGTGCTACATTTTAAGATTCGATATATTTAGGAATTGCACAACATGGATACCACACAAGGAAAACGTGCTTTTTCCATTCATATTTTTGATAAAGTTAGCTTATTGCATCAAATGGCCAGACAACATTGAAATGACTAAACACACGTCTCGTGTAAGCGACCATGTGTCATTTGCTCTGTTGGAAAACATGACCAATTAAATAAAAAAAAAAGAGGCAGAAACAAATTCAAACATATATGGCCTATATATGGGCCTATATTTTTTTAATCTTCTATACGTGTTTCTTTTGGTTGTTGTATTCTTGCTAAGGGAAGCATTACGTTTTGAATCGAGTTAAGTGTGCAAGGTGTGGATTTGCAGGCTTAAGCCTATAACAAGCTGCGTAAATGTAGTTTCGCATTGCGGCACTGCGTCACCATTTTAACGACCCACAGGCCTCTACTGCCACATGATCTGTATGGTTATTTCCATTTCAGAACTTCGTATAGTACATGTGTGAATCAAATCGAATGCAATGAAATTAGAGACGTGACTTACATTAATGTTTGATTATTTCTTCTAACAAACGTCCAATCGTGAAGTCTATATAATCTATATTCCACAGGAAGGCAGGTGATCGATATTTGTGCAAAGCAAGCTAGGTGACATGTAGGCAATTTGGCAAAGTAGAACGAGAAAAATAAAAATCATATATATAGTCCCAAAATACAATTCGCCCGCGCCAATTAGTTCGGGGTTATTTTTCTCAGTCAAGAATACAAAATTAAGTCCTACTGTATACTTTAATTTGAACGCATTGTCGTAGGCCAATGTTTGACCTTTCCTATATAGGCCTATAATCGCTAGTTGGTATAAAAACGGACGCCACACTTCCTCTTGCAAATGTCTCGAGTTAAAATTTAAACCCGTGGAAGCCCAACATAGAGAAGGCGCAAACAGGCCACTCGATACCTTGTTCATTTGGTTTCTTTGTGCGATTTCGCCTTTTATTTGGCTTTCCGGCCCTTTGGCGGGTGCAATAAAGTCACCAGGACTCGTTGTAAACCCCCACGCTCCACAGACCAGTCGCTTGTCGGCAAACCCTCATGTTTGCAGCCCGAAGCGCCACGCTAAGAGGCATTACGGAGCTAGATAAGGATTTTATTGAGCAAAAAGGAAAATCGTCTGGTTCCTGCAGGGAGACTGCATGGCTCGGTAATGTTCCCTGACAACTCATGTTTATAAAGATGGATCCCGATTCAGGGATTCTCTTGATTTGTATTGATATTTCATGTAGGCCGATGGCAAAGTCATTGCGTATTATTTGGGTAGAAAACAACTGCAGCTGAAATCATGTGTTGAAGCCTATACGTCATAAATTCGAACATAGAACAACAAAATAACTTCAGCATTATCCTATGAATTTCACTATACATTTCGTTGTAAACAAGTGCCAGGGGCTTTTTCTCATGCAGAATTGTGGTAATTTCGTGACTGATGTAGGCCAATATTTTGAAAGTTGGGGTAGCCAGGATGAGAACAGCATTCCATTTTCAATAAGTCCATGCACAAAAGAAATGAGGCTAAGTTGAAGCAACAGGGTGCATGGCACTATAATTTTTCTTGGGTAAAATACACATTTAGACCAGTATAATAATAATAATAATAATAATAATAATAATAATAATAATAATAATAATAATAATAATAATAATAATAATAATAATAATAATAATAATAATAATAATAATAATAATAATTAGCAGAGATGATTTTCCTCTCAATTTTTCCTATTTACAGTCGGGCAGTTAGTTAATGGGAAAAAAACCCCAATAACAACCACATATTTATCTAATTCCGCTTACAAGTTCACGAATGGATTTCGAACGTTGCACTATATTTATTTCCGCGGAGTACAGCGCTATTGAGCGCGTCTGCCTCCCATTTGAGAGTTTTACGGCTCGAATTTTTCTTTTGGGCTCTCCAAGTTTGCCGTGCTTGCGTGAGTTTTCTCTTTGTCCTCCTGAGCTCTGGAACACACAGGTAATAAAGAAGTCACCAAATAGCATCCGATATTACCATTTATATTTAGGCTACTATCTTGTTCCTCGTGCAATAAGTATTCATAACCATTCTCGTTCGAACATCGCTCTATTTGTGGTATAGCTATATGTAGGGATATGCAATCTATCCCAATAGGCGGGCCCTAAAGAATTCATTTATTATTATTATTATTATTATTATTATTATTATTATTATTATTATTATTATTATTATTATTATTATTATCATTATTATTATTATTATTATTATTAATAATAACAGCAATAATAATAATAATAATAATAATGAATTTATTTATTTATTTATTTATTTGTTTTAAAGTGGATTATAAGACTGTATGGAACATATCTCACACAGCAATCCCGATTAAACAGCCATGGAGAATATTTACAGTGAAAACGACTGATAACGTAAAGAAAAAATGCAAAATGCATCTATATGCAAGTCTTCGTTGTCATCATTCTAATTAGCTGTTAAAATCTTTTTTAAAAAAGCGAGCGCACATTTTTTGCCATTATTGTTACGTTTATTATTTAATTTAATATTTACTGCCAATATTAATTTAAATCACAAATTATAAACAGTTAGAAAAACTATTTGACTTCTGCATGAAGACACTCCGATGACGCTACGAACTGAATATAGCATTTTTTATTTTTATTAAAAAAAAAATTCTCCAAAATTTACCATACAGACTCATTAGGTTTATTTTCACAAAGTGTTGCGATGGTATTGCCTACAATTTTACTCATGGATCGATATATAAATAATCAATATCAAATATTCTAACCTCTGAAATTGTGTTTCTCAACATACACGATACACTGTTATAATAACTATTTTGGCCATCTTGAGGAAGACAATAAAGTGAGCTAAACTACTCAATAGAAATGACGTCCAGCTAGTCTTCTCATGTATATTTCCAATGCTTTCAGACAACCCCTAGTTTGTCATTCTAACTGATGCAAGTCTGTTACTCATATGAGCAGAAAAAGATGTTATGGTTTGTTCTTGATCATTTAGCACAGAGTAACTAAAGTATATCTAATCGTTTGAAGCACTGATGTGCAACCTTGTTACTGTAATCAGAATTTAAGTCAGAATCGAACTAAAATGTACCCCTATTTTTTATTTATTTTTTTAACTGTAAAGGGTTTATTCACCCTGAGAAACATGGTTGTGCCTAATATGGGACCGATAAAAAGTTTACGGTTGAGCTAGCCAAATCAAATTTTATAATTATTTATAACTTGATATTCTTTGAAAGCGCTACTATATAAATAAAGATGACTTGATTTGGCTTGACTTAAAATAGAACAAAGGCTAAAACGAATGTTTAAAAAAAATAAGCACATGCATAAATATACAGTAGATTGCATGTATTTTTGACATTACTTTTATGCATAACATATACTTTCATTTAAATGTTTTTTTCCCCCTCCTTGCCAATGTTAATTATTATCATCACTGCACTACTATCATTGAACAAATTCTTCATATCCAACTGCAGGGAGATGTTTATTCTCATGCCTAAATCAAAGTGTCTTATACATTCCCTCTTGCAAGCCAGTTCATCTGACTTTCATGTGAAGATTTGAACTATGGTGAATATGAATTGAAGCAGTACATTAACACCTTGAAAATGGAAAATAATGCCGAAGAAGACAGGAACTAATTCTGACGTCGGTTCGCTATTTCTGTCTATCGCTGCTGAATTTGGGACAATTTCACAGCTCCAAAGTAATCTTTGAAGTACAGAAATGCGAACCTCGGTAGCTGTCTCCGCTAATAATTGATTGTGAGTAAAAACTGGGGAGCTGTGAGGATGACTCACTTCCAGACAGTTGGTTGGCAGCCACCAGCATTCTCCCTTGCCGGAATCTTAAACACAATACAAACTAATGAATATTCACTAAGTCCTAAATTGTTTTATGGAGGTCACAGAGCTGTCCCAGAGAGTGCACGAGAGAGGTTGTATAAAAAAAATAAAGGGACAGTCAGGCATATTTGAGCTACTGACAGTAACCGCTGCGCAACCAAGGCGACACTTGTATAGCTAAGGTTTACAGACAAACTTTGGTTTTATGACAGTGATTTCTTCTTCTTCTTCTTCTTCTTCTGAGGTAGAAAAGAGTAACCTTGCTCTAAGCTGAATTCTTGCAGTATTTGTGAGTTCACAAGATCTGGAGAATACAGCCATTGATTTCCGCCGATCCGAACCACTCTTCTTCTTCTTTTTCGTCGTCTTCTTCTTCTTCTTTTTAGCTAGCAAAAAGTAACCTTTCTCGAAGCTGAATTCTTGCGGTATTTGTGAGTTCACGAACTCTGTAGAATACATCTTGTACCAAGCCCATTGAGTTCCGCCGATCCGAACCACTGGGCGTTCGGACCAATCACAGAGCGACATTGTGTTTGGGGGTGGGATATGCAGCTGTGATGAAACCAGGAAGCACCCACACCATGGGAAACAAACCAATTTAACATGGACGAATGGATGCTGCAATTAATTCTGTTCTTGCAGAGTTACCGTTTGCTTGTTGAATATTGAACAGCGGCGCTTTGTGCATTTTTATCTGGTAAAGATGTTCATGCTGTTTGTTTTTTTTCCTTTTTTTTAAGACGAGACCGAAGATGATGATTTCATTCATTGCCGTGGTAGGTCAAAACAAACATGAACAAGATGCCGCATTGTCCAATCAGCTTGAAGTATTGTCCAGAATGTCCCGCCTTTCCCACGCAAATTACAATGGAGCAGTCCCAGTTGATATTGTGGAGAACTCCCTTGAGTGAATGAATCACAATTATCAATCTGGTTATTGCCAGTTTAAGAAAAGAGTTAGAGTTAACCTGACTGTGACGCACCCTACTCAGCATTGAAGAGTGTGAGTGTTTTACTGTTAAAACATATTCTTCTTCTTCTCATTATTATTATTATTATTATTATTATTATTATTATTATTATTATTATTATTATTATTATTAGTAGTAGTAGTAGTAGTAGTATTAGTAGTAGTAGTAGTAGTAGTAGTAGTAGTAGTAGTATGATGGATACTATTCTTATCAGACCAATACCAGTATATATAATATAATATATATATACACATATATATACACACACATATATATAGATATATAGGTATATATATATATATATATATATATATATATATATATATATATATATATATATATATATATATATATATATATATATATATATATATATATATATATATATATATATATATGATACCTATCCCAATAACACCGACACCACTAGCATTTTCCTATTGATCCCTAAAATTGCCCTCCAAAACAGTGACAGAAAACTTTAAAGAAGTAATACCATACAGTATATATATATATATATATATATATATATATATATATATATATATATATATATATATATATATATATATATATATATATATATATATTAGTGCTACCAAACAATTAAAATTTTTAATCTGATTAATCACACTTTTTATTTTGATTAATCACGATTAATCAGCAAAATTACTTGCGTAATATAAAATACAAAATACCGTAATATTTTAACATTAACACATTTTATTATCTGAATGTCATTTTCAAACATTGATTAGATGCATGTACCCAATTGCATGCATGCGTGTATTGCTCAAAACGTAACAGCATCATATCAATTGGGTGCAATTCAGCAATTATTAATTAATGAAACTTTAATTAATGATTACTTTTGTTTTATCTCACGTCCCGTCGGGGTGTTTTTTAAAGCAAAATTTACCACCGTGCACACCAACTGGAGTCACCCCTCTCATCTTGGAACAACAGGCGTAGGAAATGCCGTGCATTGACCTAATCACGGACCTGCGCAGCCTTCAATGTAACCATCCGCAGTTACGTTCAAGGCTCAAGTCCGGTCAAAAAAAAATAGTGTGATTAATCTGCGTTAATATGTGATTAATGTGACAATTTTCTGTGATTAATTAATCTATTAACGCTTTAACTTTGACAGCCCTAGTTTCTACACTTAAGGCTCTTTCGCTCCCAGCCATTTTCACAGAAGCAATCCCGTTCGCTCCTGGCTGATTTAGTGGATTTTGACTGATTTTGCAAGGGCCACAGAAGATTGTGTTCTACTGCTATAAAAACATGGAACCTGTCAAAAGAAAGATTAAAGTCTCTTCTTTAATCAGGAAAAAAAGTGTATTTCTATCTGTTTCCATTGTGCAGCAATTAACATTAGAATATAGCTAAGTTTCATCAATTTTCACAAATCTATTTAAAATTGTGAGTAATTGAGCTTTTTTTCAACATGGTCCTTTGCTCTGCTGCCACCTGCTGGCCGTTTGTGTAATAACTACCATTTCTGCAACCGTTCTGTGCAGTTGAGAGGCTGCATCAAAGCCCTCTGTATGCTCTAGCATTAAAAAACAAATCCAAAAAAACGTATAAATACGTCTTTGGGACACTTGAAACATAAAAAAAAAACATATTTATAGGTTATTGAGAGCAAATGAGTTAAGAGTGTAAAAGTGTTCCTTAAAACATTGTCTGCAAGGTATTACGATACGGCAGTTTGACCAACTAATGATATAACCATTCTACTACAATAGCTTCTTTGTTTAGGAAGGAGTTCCATTTCCTTTTCGTCGTCTTCGTTTTCGTCGTCGGCGTCGGCGCCGCCGCCACCGCTGCCCTCCTCCTCTTCTTCCTCTTCTTCTTCATCTTCTTCTCCATCATGCTTTGCCTGCTTGGTCATGTGGAATGAGCTGTTTACCTTTTTATGGCAGAGCAGTTTGCTCTGTTTGGTTATTTGTATTATAATGGATATTTCTGGAAAATTGCGGTCACCCAGAACAAAGTTTGATCGTGGAGAGACAGAGAATGAAGAGAGTAGGTTACAGAGAGAAAAAAAAAAGCACAAGTAAAGATGGAATGTGAACCGTAAGAGAAACACTAAGCAAAACCTTATGACTACATCATTACATTTGAATCAAGTTTTATACTGTAGTGGTATACCCTGCATGTGTGAGGGACATGGCTGTATTGAACAGACAAGAACGGGACAGGACCAGGAAAGGACGCAAACAGAATAGGCCAACAATAGTGAAATGAGTTCCATTTATAAGGTGCCAAACATAAGCTTGATTTGTACTGTAAAATGGAACGCACCAAAGACTTTCATTAACTAAGCAGTGATATTCTTCTTAAATATTTGTATGAGAAGCACTTTCAGCCTATGACTTTAGAACAATTAAATGAAAATCAGGTTTGATGGCCGTAACTGCCATGTGAGAACATCTCCTCATACCACTGCACAACTTAGTTCAATGTACACCGTTTGAAAATCCATTATGTTGTATGTCAATATTCTCTTAAAGGATCAAAATCATGCAATATCAATTTTTCTTACAGCCATATTTAGCCGAATAATTCCTGACCTGAGTTAAATTTAGTGCATATGAATACTCATTGTTCCTTATCTTCTGCACACATATGCACATATCACACAAACACCAACAAAATTAGCTTATGCCAAACGATTAACAATCACGATTAGCATTAGCCCTGAATAAATTCGAATCACTTATTTAGTGTACTTTTCCTGAAAATCACTTCATAGTCCAACATAATGAAAAATCCAATTTGATCACAATATTAACTCTTTGACTGCCAAAAACGTTTAATAACGATAAGTAAAATCGCAATGTAAGCCGCCATAAACGTTAAATGACGTCAACTATGTTTTTTTGTTTTGTTTGTTTTTTTGTTTGTTTTTTAATCAATGGGAAGTGCAACATCTAAGTGGAGCGCTGCCTGGTCAATGAATTGTGTAATCAAAAACTAACTATGGCCAGCAGATGCCAGCATTGAATGTCTTTACAAGGGGCTGAATAGCGTACTGAATTACAATGAAACATGATGGAATCTGATGAAATTGGATGAAATCAAACATTTTCAAGGATGTCGTGAATGATCAAAGCCTTTGTCACATTAAACCTAATTTGCAGAGCGTAAAAAAACAAAAATATTTTGTGTCAAAGTGACTGTTGTGGAGAAAATGTAACTTCACAAAAAGCTTTTTTTCGCATCTTTTCAATTTTTGCTCAATGTCACTCAAATGACCTCTTCTCAAATGGTTATTATTACTAACGAACGGAATAAGGTAGAAACATCGTTTTTTTTTTGTTTCTAATGAAAGAATGGAATGGGAGCTTTCATTTGGTACCCACATTGTACATGTCGTAAAAGTACACAATATTCTCTTTGCCTTGAAAGATGAGTTAAAATGCTCAAAATCGGCTGGCACTGTTTTTTGGTTTTTGTTTGTTTTTTGATCATGTATGGCAGTAAAAGAGTTAATGCATTTAAATAGCGCTTCATCTTCATCATATGTTTACTAAGCCTGACGTATTCGCTTGTCTCGTTCAGACATAACCCTTACTCTCATGATGTCTTCTCTTTATGGTACACTTACTATACTATACTGATACACCTACTTCTTGGAGAGTATATATATATATATATATATATATATATATATATATATATATATATATATATATATATATATATATATATATATATATATATATATATATATATACACACATATGTAGAGAGAGAGAGAGAGAGAGAGAGAATTAAATTGGAATATTTATGGCCTTGAATATGTTAATAAATCATAACGACAACATTTTTTTGGAACGCTCTTTTTTTTTTGGACAACGGCAATTTCAATGTTTTTGTGACACGTGTTCAATTTGAGCCTAGGGTTGACTCCCTCTTGGAAGTGTGATAACTAAGTCATTTCTGAATATATATATATTTTTTACTTTCGACCCCTCAAAATGTTCAGTGGCATCAGACCTTTCCATACATGTATAGTTTGTATTTATTTATTTTTATTTTTATTTTAGATGCCCTCGATGGACAATAAAAGCAATATTGTCCTAACAGCAAATCTAACTATGATCTATCAGTGTATTTAAAAAACAAATTCAAATTGGAATCTTCTCTATGATCAAAAGAAGGGAAGCCAAAACAAATAAATAAATAAATATAAAATATTGATACTAGCGCTCCGGTATCGATCCAATACTCACGATAGTATTGATTCTATCGATACTTGGATCAATCTGCAGAGCCCGGGAGGAAATGCGTTTTAGAAAATGGATGGATGGACTACCAAAAATAACTTATGGTATGGGTGGAGTTTCCTTTCTTTTGGTATTTGCCTAGACTGAGCGATGTGAGTAGAAGGGAACTGTTATGTGCTGTTGTGGGAGGGAACACAGCCAAGTTGTTTGACAGCCAATGGAAGTGGGTCCTCTCATTCCCTTTAAATTCAACACAGACATGCGGTCCAGTGGCATGTAATGCAGGAGAGTGGCATGTGCAACATTGAAAAGGAACTTTAAGATCTCCACTTAAAGATGGTGTAAAGTTGGCTACTTTGGAATGGGCACTTGCAAACCATCTTCTAACCCCCAAATGACCTTACCTAAACCACGCCTGCATGACCGAGTAAACCAATCAAGACGCAAGATGTCATGTCTGCGTCGAGCGCGCATTTTGTTACGGACAAACAAAGCAATCCAGCTCCCGGTGGTACATTGCATGGTTATCTAAAGCCAAGAAAATAAAATCTATATAAATATCAACGCTGTAGTCATAGCTTGTATAAGAGTGAGCCGCTATCCCGATTGACTAACTGGCATCCTGCTGTAGTCACGGCTTGTGTAAGAGAGACACTGTCCAGTTTATTCCCTTCCCTAAACCCTCAAACAACTATGAAAAATGTCCGCACTGGATCAAATGTTGTGGAAGACCACACGACCAGTTGAATCTCTCCAAGATTACTAGAAACTACAATGTCTGCACCAAGGTAATGTTCTCCATTGTTGTTTTTAGCCAAAGGCTAACGATAGCTTCGGGTAGCTAACCATCCACACGTTTGTTGACTTACTATTTACTATAAATGCCAACAAAACATTGAAACTATGAGGTAATAAAAATTCATTCTTACCCTGAATGACAGGAACAATGTCCAAAAACAATTGGTCGAAGTGAGTGAGGCATTTCTTGTCTTTTCCTTACATCTTCAGCAGCAGACAGCGATGCGTATTTCCTTTGTTATTTGGGAAAAAATTGCATGATGAGGGAGTGAAGATACCCTTCACTAAAAAAAATGAAAGCCCCTCTGCTTGCTTGGAAGAGAAATATCAGCATCCGGAAGCACCCTGGCACCTTTTGTGTCACCAAACTTGCATCTCAACATACATGCAACACTACTACTAAAATATGTTTGGCCATCTTGATGAAGAATACAAGTGGTATACAATGTACATGACTCAGCACGTAACTTCGTCAAGCTAATTTCTCTGACCATGCTTCGAACTAAGTCCACTATTATTTTATTTTTATTTTTTTTACATTATTTTTTCATTTATTTGTTCAACATTTTCACTGGTTATAAAACGTGTCATCCAAATAAATGCAATACTGTCAGTCACATTATCATGTTATATCAGTTTGTTCTTATAGTTAAGATTGTTATTGACCTTTAGCATAACTCGGCAAAAATGTGAACATTAGAATTGATTTGCGACCCTGTTATTGTAATGAAAGTAATTCTAAAATTAAAGTAGCCGGACAATTCAGATTGAATGGAACTTTTGCTTTATTTTTATTTATTCAGAAGTACTGTTTAAAGATATTTCAGTTGCCACAATAAATGATGTGGCCACAAAAAAAAAAAAAATCTCATAAAAGGTATACAGATGATGGTTGCGCAAAACAAGCCACATTACATTATACATTTTTTGTTTGGTTGAAGACATACCTACAAGTTATATTGAAAAAAGGGCAATTTTTCTGTTTTTTTTTTTGGTTTTGTTTTGTTTTGTTTAACCGTTGGTGTCTGTTATCTTCCAATTATGGAAAGAGATACAAAGCAGAAATCATTTTGAATAGACTAAATGTTAAGGCATGGTATTTTGTTATATTATATACACTTGAGTGACAGTTAAAAATGGTTATGTAAGGTGCAACTTCAAAACAAACTACAATTCCTCAGTTTGTAAAGTGATTGGTTAAAATTGTTTTTCCAGTCAATAAATGTTTCAGACTGGTGGTAGTTTTGGCCGTGGAGCATATTGTTCCCATTATTTCTATTTTCTTGTGTTCTATGGAAACAGTTTCTCTGCAGTCCTTGCAAACTGGAGGTTGACTGTGAATATACAACCCTTACAGGTTTAAACACCTACTTGGTTCCTTTTGAATACAGTATAGATCAGATTTGGTGGCATAATATTCTGGTGATTGCTTTAACTGTTTGAAAGAAGGTAGGACTCAATCCCTTTTTTTCCTTGGCAAGCTGTACACGTTGTTGCAAATGTGTTTTCATCACTTTTCGTGGCTCTGTGTTGCAACTATTGAGCATTAAAGTGGGCTTTGCTTGCACCACAGAATTAAATTGGAAGGACGAGCACCTCATGCATAACTGGACTCAGGTGTAAGCACTTTGCACTGCCAGGGGTCCTACAATGTTACATTCGAACCCTTGTGCAATGAATTATACACCCTGTCCAGTGTACAAACCAACCTTATGCGCGAGAGAGAAGGAGGTAACAGTGTAATCCAGTACACAAAATATGCCTTTTTGTGCCTATAAGAACACAGAACTGATGTAAGAACCATTTATATGATGCCATTATGCAGATCAAATGGGTTGTGTGGTATCTGATAATGAGGTTTTGTCTTCCAAGTGAGCACGGCTTTTGTAAACGTTTGATGATAAAAACCCACTTTTTTTTTTTTTTTTTTTAGTAAATCACTTTGTGTTCCATTTGGATTAAAGCAGTACTGTAGTTTATACTGCGAGTACAACATTGACCAAATTACAAATTACTACCACTTCCTGCTTTTATGACTGCATGTTTTAAACCATTGGGTGGGGGTTTTATGCTTAAACCTATGCTCAGTTTTTGCGTTTGATCCTTCCATATGGAAACAACCCTGCTGCAAGTGTTTGGTATGATGATGATTGAGGGTAGTGTAAATCTGCGACTACACAGACTTGCAACGATATAATTGGAGGAGTGTGCCATAAATAAAAGTGTGTTTGAATAGGCAGAGGGTTGTGTGTGTGCGCGTGCGAGGGTATTTTCTTTTAAGAGGCTTGAACTGCAGTTTTATCAGTCTGTGTTATGACATAAAATACAATTCCGAAATGAGAATTTATTAAAGAAAAAGAGGACAAGGGACCATTTGTCTGTCATCAATCACCTCCAAAGTAGACCAAAAAAATTATCGCAAAAATGGATCAAAGATAACAACCAAACTTCAAAACAAATGTAGAATCCAGCACTAACTTTGTACATTTTAAATGGTTTTTATTTATAAGTATTTTCTCTTTATTAACCGCACTGTGCGCATGCTTTTAATCCCAAAAGAGAAAAGGAAGACAGCATAAACAAACACCATCAATCAAAAACGAACTAAAACGATAAACGACGATTAGAGTGTTTTAAAAAAGAGACCCGACCTACTAAAACGGCATAAATAGGCAGTTTCATGTTGTTGGACATTTCATTAATTGCTACGCCATCAACTTCATCATTAATAACAATTGCCATAACAACAACAACATAAGAGTGAGAAGTACAGTAAAAAGTGCACCATCATCATTTTAACTTAAAAACTATACAGCTGCCAAAGATAAAATTGTTAATGACCAACTTCGAACAATATAGAAATGTTTCCACGACAAGTGTTCAACAAAGAAAGGAAGCTATCATTGTTGTATCATTCTTTTTTTTCTTCACTAAAGTAGACTATGTTGGATGATTAATCCCCCCCCTCATTCAATTACTTGTCCACGAATTTCTGAATTCTTTTCATTTTTCTCCCCCCCTTCATTCCGTACAGTCAGCAGAACAGGCACGGAAGCCCTTCCAGTCCTATATCAGATAGACCAGATAGATCAGACCAGTCGCCGTTTTGGAAACTAAAGTTCGGTCCCGTCGATTGAAACCGGCTTATAGCAGGACAGCCAAATCTCCAATTCTGACCAAATAGCAGAAGACCACCTCGATTCCCCGACTAACTCCCCAAATGAATATATTTGATCCTACATTTGCTTATGAGTTTTCTCACAGCAATCATCGCTCAAAGCGGCCTGTGATCCAGCTGTTCCCGCCACTGGCACCGAGCCTCCGCCACCTCCGCCCTCGCCACCTCCTCCGCCACCTCCCGCACCGACTGCCCCGCCATCCCGGAGCTCCTTCTCCCTCCTCTCCCTCTCCACCGCTTCCTGTTCGCTCTTGCTGCTGGGGAACTTGTCCTTGTTGTTCTCCTTTTTCCACTTCATCCTGCGATTCTGGAACCAGATCTTCACTTGCCGCTCCGTCAACGCCAGCGCGTGCGACACCTCGATGCGGCGTTTTCGGGTCAGGTAGGGGTTGAACAGGAACTCCTTCTCCAACTCCAGAGTCTGGTAACGGCTGTACGTCTGCCGGCCTCGCCTCCTTCCCGCAGCTACTGGGGGAGGGGGTGAAAACAAGGAGGGAAATGGGGGACGTATTATTAGACACTGGTTGCGCCATGGTAAACCCGCAAACATTAGGACGAATATTATGGAGTCCACGGCAGTATTATAAAAGAAGTGTATTATTTAAAACGATATGCTTTTTGTTGCTTTAATAATAATGAGGGATGGCTTGCATTACACATCGAAACAGAGCATGTGCATATAACAAAGCAGGATTTTAAATGTAAAAAAACAAAAACAAAAGGGATCTCTGACACACACATAATAATGGAGGGGAAAAGACCAATTATTGCAAATGAATCGTGAATGGATTTTGGACCTGCGCAAGGTCTTGCAGATTTGTTGCGCTGCCAGAAGAGCAATTCAATTCACAACAACTTCAATATTAAGTTTATAAATTATTAATAAACCCAACTGATTTTTAATTACTAATTTACCTACTGCAGGCCACAGTTCATTCTAAGGATATAGGTACGCGCTTTCACTCCAAATACTCGCCGTTATTATTAACCACACCCTGTGATCGTTTCATTTAAATTTTAAACAGTGCATTTATTCAACGGGGTGCAGTGAAACAAAAAAATGGAATACACATTTTTAATTTAAAAACTCAACATGATTTCTCATACAAACCGCTTCCATTAACATCAAAGGATAAATAAAATAAAATAAAATTAACACATTTAATAGGGAATGCTTGGCGTTCGACTCCCGACAGATTACACACACGGGGCATTTATGTGAGTGATTATATTTCCATAAAACTGTTTGTCCTACGCTTTGATAGCCTACCATAAAAGGGGATGGATGCGGCACACGGACAAATATGCCACTCGTCATAAAGATCAGACAATAAATAGAGTCGTAAATCACTTTTGGTGAACAAAAATTATCCAAGAATTTTTAAGATAAAAAAAAAAAAGCGACAATTATTTCAACTGAATAAAATTGTTGTGGAAATGAGTTTGCAATAGTTAGCGTAGATGTTTCTGTAAATGATCACAGCTCATTTTGGGGACATATATTGTTGCACAGTTCCCTTTAATTCAGTGGTGTTTATAGCACCAATTGACAACACAAGTTACCTCGAGACATGAGTAACATATCGGAAGCACGCTCCTCTCACGTTAAAGAAAAACAACCGAGTTGTTCCCGTTTTGTTCTCACTAAAATAGGCTATAGGCTACAACTTGAGCTTGCAAAAATAACAACAATGAAAAAAAGAAAAAGAAACATTCAAAAATGAATTCACATGGACAATTCTGCGCTTAGTGCTGACACATTTATTGATAAGAGTCTTGTCTGTGTTTTTTTTTTTTTTATGAATTTTTTTCTTCTTTTGTGTGTGTGTGTAAAGGCAGCATTTCCCACCATGGTTTTTAGGACATGGAGCTGAGAGCTACGAACACGGCGCGCCTTTTCCTGTTATGATTCTCACCACTGAACACAGAATACAAGAGCATTCATCACCGGACTAATATTGTAGCACGGAGCCCTCAGATGAATCTCGTCTTTGCTAGTTAATATTAAAAGCCGGGAAACGCGCAGAGGTGTCAGGACAATTAGTAGGCACAACCCACACAATCCAGCTCCCTGGTAATATACACAAAGGACCAACACGTTGCTCGAAGGCACCGCAGTTTACACAGGCTTGTGAAACGGGCGCGAAGACATTAAGTGAACTTGTACTGCCATTTTATACCAGCAGTGATGAATCACTGCCGAGGGCAACATGAGGGAAAGATGCTGTTTAGCTTTGATTGTTATTTTTGTTTGACTATAAGCCAATACTGTAAAATTGTGGAGGACACTTTCAAGATTCTCCTGAACCAAGAAATATCAAAACAAAATGTGTGCAGAAAGACTCCCTGCTGTGCTGTGCCACCGATCCGATTTGAATCAAAGAATGTTTCAGTTTCATTTACAGCTGCAGTTCTCCCTCTTTTGCACACACTGTGTTTGTGCGTGTGCTAAAAACTGACATAAAAAGGAATCTCATTTCTTTTTCTCTCTCCTTACACCCCCATCGCTCACATGCAGTCAGCATGGCCCCCGTGTAGCTGAATAATTCAGAAGAGCACAAGTAAGTCGTAAAAGAGAAAATGCAGTAAAAGTTTAACCCAGGTCAGAACCGCCTGTCGAAAGCAAGTCTTTGAGAGCTGCTAATACTGTTGGACCTCCAACAACTATATTCTATTTCCCATCTGGTGCAGACGGGGCTTTCTGATGAGGTTCACTTCTTCCTACACGCACACACGACCCCCACCCCACCCCCCAACACACACACACACACCACACACCATTCTTTCCAGAATCTGCTTCCCTTCTCTATGTGTTAGCCCATCCACCACAGTATGGTTGGTGCAATTTAAACCCTGAAGTCATTCACAAGTCGTGGTGCCGGTCACAAAACCATAAACATGTCTTTGTCTTCCGCTTTGAACACAGGAAGCCCCAATTACCTTCATTATAGTGAATGTGCAACTTGAGTCCACCGCCTCCCTTAAACTCGCGAATATTCGGCCCTCTCCTCCGGAGTAGCAGGTCACAGATTGGCTCGACTTTACGAGGATGATCGGCAAAGAGAGAGAAAGAAAGTTCTCACCTTGCGGCCTCATCCAGGGAAACAGCTGCGTCGGCGAAGGGCTCTGGTCGGTTCCCTCCGCGTCCTCGCTGCCGAGTCCGGGTGCACCTCCCAGCTTACAGTCGCTGTATTGGACCAAATCTGCGTCCTGCGCCCCGAAGAGCGTCTGCCTTTGCAGGGCGTCATATCCATAGAAGTTGCCGGACTCGCCGTGGCACGTCACCGCACAAGGGCTCTGCTGGTACGGATTGCTGGGCAGTGTTGAGGCGCTATGGTGATAGAAGTCCTGGATCTGAGGAGCGTGCTGGAAGGTGGCACCGGAGCCTGGACCGTACACGACAGTGGGCCGGCTACCGGCGAGGTCCTGCGCGAAGCCACACTCGTAATAATTCGGACGCAACGAGTCACCGCTTTTATATTTGGAAAAGAGTGAGTTGACGAAATATGAACTCATCTTTTGCTGATTTCTTTTTTTCCCCCCCGTCTGGCGAGTCAGAGTTCAAGTGAGCGGCGACGCTCTGTTGTGTTTGTCTGCTTCGGTTGTGTTTTCAGGCGAGAGAAACAGCCCCGGACGGAGAGAGACCGAGGGGAGGGAGAGAGTGAGCGAGGGTCTGTTGTGGTGTTCCCCCTCACGGCCACAACCGACGAGCTGATCTCGGTGACGACGAGCAGCCGGAGCGGGACCAGACAATGCGGCCGCCGCAGAAACTGCAACTCTCACGCCGATTCCATGAAAGATCCAGCGACGGCGAAACCTGCGGAGAAGGGCAAGTGGAGGAGGAAAGGCTGGCTCGCATCACAATTCCGGCGTTTGCGTTGAAAGCCGGAGCCCTGTCTTGCTCTCAAACAGCTTTTCTGTGATTTACTCTTCTGCAAATGACTTGTTTCATATTCTCTCTCCCCTCTCACACGCAGGCTCACTCTCTCTCCATCCCCCCTCTCCCCGTCTCCGTGTGTTTCAGGATAATTTGCATCTATTATCAGCTCTCCGTCCCATTGGCTTCTCCGTGCACGAACAAACATGCACGAGCGTGTGCACACTCGCTACACTTTCCCGCTGGCGTCGGCTGGCGCGCGTCTAATGCAAAGAGAGCGGAAGGATGGAGAGATCGAAGGAGAGAGAATGAGGCGGAGAATTGCGCGCGCGCGCGTGTGCGTGCGTGCGTGTGTGTTAATAAAAGTTTTAACCAATTGCACACACATCCACAGTCTGAAAATTATAATTGAAGGAAGATAAGAGGTTGTTTTCAATGCATTGCATCATTAAGAACACCACGTCCCCATTAATTGCCAAGCACTTCTTTCCTCTCCCATGTGTCAGTGCAAGTGTGGCTTTGGCTTCGGAAATAAACGAGCCGCGGGGTCTGGACGGCGCGTTCTGATCATTTTATAAATATGATCTTCATATACATGCGAGAAGGGAGGGTCTGCGTAATAAGCTCGAGAAACGGCTGTAAACAGTTTAAGCAACTATAAAGTCCCATAAAGCTGACGCGGTAGTGTTTGCTTGTTTACGTCCTCACAGCAGAGAAGCACAAAGGGGGTTATGAGCGCCCTTTGCGAGAGCGGAGGCCGTAAATGGCCTTAACCGAGCAAGAATACCACGGCTTTTAATTGTCGTTTCGTCATGCAGATGTCGCGCCTCCTGTCGAGGTGTGAGCTGTGGACGAAGGGATGCTTCCTAACGAGGGTTAAGTTGTAGGACGGCTTGCGTTTACATCCTCTCGCTTGATGACAAAGGTGCACTGATTAAACCCGAAGAATATTTCACGTGGACGGCACGTAGCCTATCAGGCCTTGAATCATTCTTCAACATCTGAACGTGCTCCTCCACATATATGAGAATAATCTGTTGTATTTTGTTTTGTTTTTCCTGATGGTGTTGACTCTCATTGTGACATTTGAACGCGCTCATATCAGGCAAAAGTGAAGTTGGCTCTATATTGAAGATTATACAGCGCTGCACGTGTTCCCAAAATGTCGCAGCTCCCATTTGAAATGGCTGCTGAGTAAATCATATTAGTACGCTCAATTTCACAAGGAGTATAAACTACAGCAGTATTTTCCCATCTATTACTGACTGGCCAAAGTTCATTGCACAGCATTTAAAACATCAAATGGTTAAGTTCAATAGTTGTTTTTTAAAGCCTGCCGTTTTCACTTGCCCATAAAACAAGTTTCTATGTGGTCAACCGCTGCTTATTGTCACCTCAAAGCATATTGGTAAGATTAGGCCTATGTTTGTTGGTTTGTTGTTTGCTTCTCCTCTATGTGTAAACACAATAAACTCAAAAACATCGCATGTATTGATTGCATTTCTTGAGTTCTTTCCATTCGCCATTTATTCTTATGGGAAATAAATGCATGAATATGCATGCAACCAATAAAAGTGGACAAATCCACACAATTTCAACAAACAAATAAATAAATAAATAAATGAATAATATACTTTGTGAATGTAAATAGCATATAGCTTTCTATATTTTTCCAGAGCCTGAGTTTAAATGTGAGCGGTATTTGCCTTCTCCTAATAACGGTGCAAGGGCGCCATCAAGTGGCCAGTTAAAATTAAAGCCCTAGAAGTGGTGTCCGTGTGCCTCAGTTTAATTCTGCGCAAGACATACAGACGGTTCTAAAATAAAAGTGTGTTCTCTCATTGGAGATGGTCAGCTGGAGTGATTGGGGAATAGAGATAAAAAAAAAACGACGACGAATCAGAAGATCACTTGAATGATTACTGATCAATTCAATATAAAATGATGAAAAATAATAATTAATAATGTCAACCGACGACGTCAAATCCATATTATTATAAATTATTATTATTATTATTATTATTATTATTATTATTATTATTATTATTATTATTATTATTATTATTATTATTATTATTACGAGTAGGCCAAGTCAATTTTCCTATTGTGTTCATCGTCACGGGAAGCTGTTGGCCACCCAATTGGACTTTGGTCGAAAGGCAAGCTGCATGGCCGAGACCGTTCGTGTTTTCATTGTCATTATTAGTCTACCTTTATCCTGCAGACAATGAACTTCTGGAATCAAAACAAATGACAAACTGGTGCTAAACACAATAAAAACACTAATAAGTGCGTTTAATTATTATTTTTTTAAACGGAAATGTGAATTTTCATTTAAACAAATAGCTATTATTAACATGTTGAAAAAAGTTGTTTATTTGAATATGAATACGTTATATGTTATCAATAATTAAGCATTAAATTGACTTAATATACAATTTCATAATCATAATATGAAATTAAATTGAAATATCTATTGGTTAAACTAATGTGAATAATAGTAACAATTGTAATATTACCTATCGCTTCATTTAAATTGTTGTTTAAAAAATATGATCGGAAACACAGCACAAATCAAATGACAATTATATTAATTTTAAAAATCAAAACGTTGGTGTTTGTTTAACTCATTCGATTGTCTGTCTTGCGCGTGCATATACGCGTACGCGTGCGCGCATCTGTGTGTGTGTATGCCAGCCTGTTAAATTATAGGCTGCAAACGGACTGTAAAAAGCAATTGTTCCCATTATCTGAAGAGCCTGCAGCACAGTTCCTGAGTTTTCAGCCTTTGGAAATCTGAGTGGTTATCAGACGAGTACAGTGAAATCAGAGAGCACAAGAGTAGCACATAAAATTCCCCCCCCCCCCTCCCCCCCAAAAAAATAAAAAATAAAAAATTCCGAACATGTATTGGGAAGCCGACAAGGCCTCTGAATGCATGCGCGTTCGTTTTCGGACTGCAGTCCGAGAATTTGCTCTGTACTGCACTCCCAACGTTTGTGGCTCCAGCCTGGGCCTCGTCCTGCCCTCTGGGCCGGAAGGTGAGGGCCCCAGCGTTTCAGCGTTTCAGGCTCTGGGTGTTTTTCTTTAGGGGGGCTGATTTTATGACCAGCGCTGTAAGGATGCAAGTGAGGAAGACAAAGGGAAACACAACAGAGGAGAGACACAGCAACACGTATAGACCCAAGCGGCCTGCGAAGATATCCCCACATGGCAAACGGCAGCAAAACCATAAAACTCCCCTTTGAAAGCACGGCAGAGGAAGGAGACGCTTTCTTAAATCGGGCCACTTGTTTTTACGTCGCGTTTTTACTCTAAAAGAGCTAAATTAAAAATCTGGAATATGTAAGTTCCATGACATCTTCCAGATATTTGTTGTCTCCTCCCATCAATTTCATCATCGAAAAATTGAAGAAGGGGCTCTGCGTTGTCTCTAATACTTTCAGTGTGTCTGTCTCCATACTGCCGCCTTCCCCTTTCTCTCGGCGTGTTTGCTTTACAGCCGTTTAGTTCTTAACCTTCAGAAATTTATACGCTATAAACTTTTATTGCCGTCATATCATTTTATTGCGGCACACCGCATTGAATTCCCTTTCTCTCTGCTCTCTTGCTCTTCTTTGCCGTCTTACTGTTTTTACGACAGTCGGCGGCTTCTTCCAACCATCCAATGCTGCATCCCTCATCACCTTCATACCCACCCACCCCTTTTTTTTTTCTTTCAGACCCCTGGTGCGTGCTGTACTTCCTTCTCCTCTCGTTTTGTTTGTTTCCGTGTTTGAAAATAGCAAGTGTGCAAAACAACGAGATGGAGACCCAACACATGGCAAGCTCTTTATGAGTCAATGTATTACAGTACCACAAATATTATTTTAAATGTTTTCAACGATGCAAAACGCAATTATTTAAAAAACCCAAACACTATTTTCTCCTTCAACTTTATGAACACCAAATACAAAAAAAAAAAGCTTTTTTTTGGGTTGCAAGAATCTGTTAGATCTTGTCTCAATTTGCGTGAACATAAGTGGGATTCATTTGATTCAAAAGACCAATGCACAGTTTCCACGCCACATGTTTTCAACAGAGGGGTCACGACAGGATTTATGATATGATCTTCTGCACATGCACTCTTAAATGAATGTTCTTGTGCAGCACCCCAAAAAACATGAGGCAATATTTTCTATAGGCTACCGCTTATCCTGTTCACGGTCTTGTCAGTCTGGACTGGTCGCAAGGCAATCTGTAGGCACATATTTAAAAGTCATATCACAGACATCACACAGTTAGGCTTACATTTTATCTACCAGATGCCATGGAAACTTTAATTGGTATTCAAATGGTCCCTGTTCACCCAAATATGAGATAAATCCCTGCCAATCAGTGAAATGCTATGTATGGGATTATAATCAACATTATTTTTACATTGTAATATAATTAAATGTACTCAGAAAAAAAGCCGATATAAACCTATGCGATATACAACAGATTAACGTAACATTTCATTATTTTAAAGGGGACGTTAACACAAATATTTTCCTTACAATAGTATGTTCTATGAAGCCCCACTTATATTGTATTTGGATTGAAATTGTGGAATAGGAGTTAAGCAGCAAAAAAATCCACCCATTTTGTATTCATCTCAAGGGGCGGCCATTTTGGTACTTGGTGTCCACTGAAAATGACAACACAGTTGCTCAGGGCTCAACAAACAACCAATCACGGCTCACCTGTTCTATGAGTTTGGCCATGTGATCTTCACAAGCTGAGCTGATTGGTCCTTACCTGAGCCCTGAGTAACTGTGATGTAATTTTCCACAGCAAGCGGAAAAATGGTTAAACACGGGTGGATTTTGGTGCTTAACTCATATAATACAATATGAATCAGAATGTCGTGTTTATACTAGTAGGAGTGCATATAACACATTAATGTAAAAAATAGTTTGGGGTTGACTTCCCCTTAAATCAATGTGACCTATGGAATATAATCAGCACAATCTCACAACAGTATTGTAATTCTAATTTTTCTCATTAGCAGTAGCAGCAGCAGCATTAATATACATAAAACAAAGTTCATAAGATGGCCTTGTGTGATACAGTTTGTGTTGTATAAATGATGACAATATAGTGCAGCATGGAAATGTCATTGTTGTCATAATACGTACACAACAAAATAAATAAAACCACAAATACATTGCTGTCTACTCATTTGAATGGTATTAGACATGAATGAGTATTTGTTAAGGTCACACACTGTGGGGGAGCTGCAACATGCGCTCCTAGTGTTTCTGTTTGATGGCATCATACAAGCGCTTCCTCTGTTCATGTCACTGCAGCTGTAACATGTGCAGAGCAGCCAGCAGCGGTTGGCTTACTGAGTCCACAATGGTGGATGGCATCTTACAGCCAATTGCATCATGGGGGATAATTCTGTTTTATAAAGGTCTGAGGAAGAGGGATAATATCTGCTTGTTGAATTATTGATGCGGAAGCGTAAAGGAGTTGAGGGAGCGAAGAAAGACTGTTACACATGCCGGGTATCTGTAGACAGGTACGGAGAGATATTGATTTGAAAGGGAAAAGAAATTCAAGACATATTGGTCATTTGGCTTGGCTTCAAATATCTATTTTACTGATGCTGGAACTTAGATTAAAATATGAAGACTTTTTAGATTCTCACAATGATGATGAAGCATGCTACTACTACACTGCAGACATTGATGTGTTTTATTTAGTGTTGTTCCGATACCGATACTGGTATCGGCAGAGGTGTCGATACTGCATAAAAACAGTGGTATCGGTATCGGTGACTACTCACAAGTAACATGCCGATACCATTAATTCCAATGCTAATATAGGACTTTGGATGCAGCATCTTGTGTCTTGCTCGTGCACAACATTCACTGATATGTGACATGTTCACTGCGTGCCGATCTAAGATATCCTATTGGCCCTTAAATGCTCTGAACCAATGGCAGGACAGCTTTTTCATGTTGAGGAAAAAAAACCCTTAAGTATCGGTATGGTATCGGTATCGGCCGATACTGCAAAGCTGGGTATCGGTATCGGGAGCCAAAAAAACGTATCGGAACAACATTAGTTTTATTGCTCATTCACAAAAAAAAAAAAGGCTCAGTCTGCTAGATTGAGATGAAGTCAGTTTTAGTGATTGTGTTGTTGCGATGACTTCAGCAGCACACATGACATCACACTGTATGCAAAACAAAACAAAAATCACAACATGAACTGCTGTCTTGATAATAGAATGAACATGATAATAATTGTGTACCTTTGCTTTACTGATCACTCTCTAACTGTGACCTCTCCTCCCATTGGATGCTCACAAAGCATCTCTCACGCTTCTCGGTGTGCCTTTATAACTGCCTTTATCATCTTACCTATTAATTCAAAATGAATGTGTATTGTTGTGAGCGGCTGCATTCTCTTAGATTTACTGTGCCGCGTGTCAAAGCAAACACACCTCTTCACGCACGCACACACACACACACACATTGTGGGGCGAAGCAGCTTGCAGTCAGCGTTCTCAGGCTGGAGGGAGGCCTGCAGCTGCAGAGGGAAGGCTGTCTGGATTTAATGAAACCCCGACCCTGCTATAGACCTCAGTGAAGTATCACAATCATCTGCTGTCCTGTGCACAGATGGTTTATGGGATAGCTTTGTTGGGACCGCAGCAAATCCGCTCAAAGGCTGCAGCTTCATTGGTCCAGCCTTACATTGAGGGCTCACACAGAGTCTGTGTTGTTCAGCAACATTGTTGGAAGGCGGCAAGCACACACATACTGGATAGAAATGAGGACCATTGTTTGAAAGGTATACACTTTTACCTATAGTATTCCTTTTTGAACTGAAGATCAATCAGCGATGATGACACTAGGTGTGTTTATTAGGGATGTCACGATAAGGGCAATGTCGTGATATCGTGATATTAAAACTGCCACAATATCGTCGTCGTCATGTTCACAATATTTAAAAGGAACACATCTGTTAAAAAAGTCAGGTTGATTTCCATTTGTGCAGTTCTAGCACCCTCTAGTGGCTAGTTTATTAGTGTAATTTAATTTTAATTAGGTATGTTTTGGCCTTCTATGTTTACAATCTATGTTTTAATCTTCTATGTTTAAAATATGTTAATTGTCAGACGAAGGGGAACCTAATTTGCTTGTGAAGCGATCATTGTGTGCTTGCATTAGCAAGTAAGTGCCTCAATATTGTTATGAGAGATTGTAGGTGGTTTATATGCATTGCTGTTATGTACGAAAGCACAATATTGTGTTTTTTTTTTTTTAGTATGAGCTCTTTTTTTTACAATATTGTGATGTTTTTTAAATATCGCCAAAGCCCCCACAATATCGTGATAATTATCGTATCGTGACCTTCATATCGTGACAATATCGTATCGTGATGTTTGGACATCGTTACATCCCTAGTGATTATAGGATGGCTGGTGCGTAAAAAAAACAACTTAAAAAACAAAACAGTAATTTCTGGTTCCTTTTTGGGTTTATTAAGTCCTTAATAACCCCACTGGTGTACAATAGCATTATATGGAACCACTAGAAATGAGACTGCAATTTAGAAGCACCTTTATTTTTCCAGTGATCCAAAGATTAATATCTAAGAGCCATTTGGTTTTCATTTGGTGCTATATAGAACCTTTGGATAATCGGTTGGTACTGCATCGGACTACTAAGAATAGTAGAAAAGTGGTCCCTCATCATTACGGGCAAGACAAACAACTTTGTTTGCATGGCATAGCATAGCATAGCATAGCATAGCATAGCATAGCATAGCATAGCATTTAGAACCCTTTTCCTTTTTAGGTGAATTTTTGGGAATAATATTCATTTATTTTAATCTAAACAATTATTTCGCTATAAGACTACTCATTTTTGCATCATTGGAGCATTACATAAAAGTACGGCTAGGCGAGTACCAATATCAGGTATCGGGCCAATACGAGGACTTATTTCAAGGTATCAGTACTTGTGGTGCTCGCTCTCTTGTAGTCTTGTAGATGTTTTACAATCAGAAGCATAAGGCACACATGTCTGAAAGATGCCCACTAAGAACTCATTTATTTATTTAGATTCATTGTATTGTGTGTTCAATACACATATTTTATTAACAAAAGATCATAAAAAAAGATCATAGAAAATTGCCATTAATTCCATGCAATTTTTGAGAGAACATGCAAAATTGGGTTATGTAGTTCTTCCTTTAAAATGATCCGTCACTGTTACGGATGAATTTTATGCATCAAAATGGTATCGGCACTTGTTATCGGTATCAGTGACTCTACTTAAGAATTGGGTATTCATACTGGTATCAGTCTGAAAAACAGTGGTATTGAACATCCCTAAATAAAGTGTTGGGAAATTGTTCTTTAGTGTGTGTGTGTGTGTGTGTGTGTGTGTGTGTGTGTGTGTGTGTGTGTGTGTGTGTGTGTGTGTGTGAATCCACTTTGAAAAATCAAATTTGCAATAGAGATATGGAAATATTTTCTACTCATATAGGCCAATGAAATTATGATTTTGGTAACACACAAATGCAGCCTATTTGTGTTGAGCATTTTATTTAAAAAAAAAGAAAAAAAAAAAAAAGGATATCCTCGTTGGCTTTAGATAAGACACTGGACTTGTCGTCAGACTATTATGACGCATGCAGACATAGTGGAAGGGGGAAAAAAAGCACACTCACGGACAATTAAGAGTTTTCAATTAACCCAATTAGCGTGTTTTCGGATGCGGTATTCTAGGATGCAGCAAATACAGGAAGAAGGGATTGAAACCCATAAACCATTATCATTTATATTCATTTTTTCAACAATTTCAACAGCATTTGACTGCATGATTTGCACTTTTAAGAGACCCCAAAAATGTGTCCTCGTGTGCTTCTCAAATAAAGAATAATGATGTAAACATACGTTCGGAATCCTCCCCAAAAATTCAATGCGCTTTTTAAAAGTTCAATTTTATTAATATCTCAAGGGGAAATCTATACATGCACAATTCAATACACACTGTTTTGCTGCCGCGTGGGCCTATACAGTTACTAAGAAGCAATTCAATACTGAAATTGAATGCGTTGGGTATTGTTTTAAGGAGGCAAACTATATCATGTCTCAGAAACATAATCCCATATTCAATATCTGCAGCAGGAATCGTTTCTTTGACTCTTTTACGAATATTTTATTTAATCAGTAAGAACCTTGTGATGTTATATGCTATTTATTTATTTATTTATTTATTTATTTATTTATTTATTTATTTATTTATTTATTTATTTATTCCACTACAGACTGTGTTAAATAATTAATGGTATGTTTTGACTTTTTGCCCCACAATTTCGAAACTATTTACTCGGAACAAAAATAACAATAAGAACAACAACCCAAAGCTCATTGGTACACATATAATTGTAAATGTATACCACATGAGCACGGAGTTTATAGGCCTTATTGCGAGTGATGAGGTCTTCCAAATTCAGAAGCCAACCTCCGTCCACAGGATCCCAATGCAGGGTACGTGACGACGCCCGGAATGAATGCGCCGATCATCTGCGTGTGGGGGTTGCGGCGTTTATGGCTTTATGACAGTCTTTTGGTGTTGCAGCCAAACAGACGCCCCTCTCCTTTAAACTCCAGTGTGCAACCGAGGAGACATATTTTCAACACATGCTCATGCTTCATCTTCTCCTTCGCCCTTACTTGCGGTTGTCTGTAGTTATCCGTCTTTCCGCTCCCACTCATTTCTTCCCACAGATAGGCCTAAATGAAACCTGCATGGGAACTAATTGGACTGTTATTTTCATTGGCTTTTTTTCGATTTGCAACAAAGCAATTCTATCGTTTCCGAAACCTGCAAGTTGTTAACAAACCAAATTTCTTTTCACGCTGTACATTAAATTAGCGGAGTGCAAGGCAGTCACAGGAAACATTGCCGTAATTAAGTCTCTTTAATAGAAATCCAGCATTAGAGAAACAAGTGATAACACTGAAAAAAAAAACAGAGAGACGATAACATTCATGAAGGGACTTGAGAGCGCCACGATTATGCGGGACGCTTGTCAACCTTTCTTCACAGATTCCAGTTGCCGCATTGAAGACGAATTGGCTCCATCATATTTATCAAAAAGTGTAAACATTTCTATCAATCACAGGAAGCGTAAATATGACGTGGCGTGAAATGAGATAATTGAATGTTAGTTCAGTGTTGGTGACCAACTTTCATTCAAATAACTGCAGAGGCATGACTGATTTGAGAGCATTTTACAAAACAACAACAACAATTTGAAGAGGAAATTTGGTTTCTCAAGAGGACAAATGTAGACAACTCAAAAAGACAAATTACTCATGTTCTGTAGAATAAATAAAAAACACATTTTTAAAAGCTTTATAGCCTATTTTTTTTGTTTTGTTTTATTATTATTATTATTTTTATGCAAGCATTCTCCTCTGGACGTTCAGCCACTTACAAAGAGTTAACGAAAATAACACATATAGAGCGATTTGAGGCATGCGCAATCAATGTAAACATTTTAACCTGAAATATGCATGTGACGCTGTGCATCAAGTGTCTGTACAAAGCGCTTCACTTTGCAAAGACTTGTGCGGCAAGAGGCTCGCCTGCATGGCCGATGTCTTGTTTATGGTCCGCCCATAAAACTGCCACCGCACGCCATTTAAATACGACGACACTTCAAATATCATAAAACAAGATGACCTTCTAACATGGCCCTTTTCATCAACTCTCCGATCAATAAAACTGTACATAAACCTACTGTATGTTTTGTTGAATGATGTTGACTTATACAGCTCCAAGCGATGCCATTATCAGAAAAATAACATCGATATTGCGATTGAAAAATATTCTATGTGTTGGCCCTTTCTTCAGTGCGATGTTGTATTTTGAAATTACTTGCATAGCAGAAACATATGAAGTGTATAAAAATAGAGCGCCTTTCTGAAATGCACGTGATTATTTCAGGCAATTTCAATGTGCTTTTTGTTTTGTAGCATCAGAAATTGCGTGCATTTTAAAAACGGGCCCAAAACATGACAGCCCTTCTATATATACGTGGCCTGGGCAGACCAAAGACAGGCGCATCACCTCAGTGGCTCTCAACAATAATGCGATTATTTGTTTTCGAAGGAAAAATCGATAAATTATAATTCATGGAATAAGAGCCTGCCACATCGAATTAAGAACGAGTCGAAAAGTTCCAATTTATAATAGCTTTTTAGTCCATTTGAAAGAAGATTTAACACTCTAAATCTGCTCATTACTAAGATTAAATTGAGAATATGTAGGCTATCAACGTGTGCCACCTGGTCCATTCTAATGGAATCATTTCAAAAGGAAAAGCCCCGTGTCAAAGATAGACACTGGCTGCGAGGTTATTAATGACCACGTGATTTTCTCTGTGTGCCCTGATGTGAGTGGCACCACCGTAAATACCAAAAGTGCATGGACGCATCTGTCCGAGTCCAAAACAAACGAGTTCTGTCCATGAGGATAGTGGTGTAGACCCTTCGATTTCCAAGAAGACAACATGCTTTGCAGACATGATCTATTCCGTAATGCACAACTAACAATAAACGATCATTGGGAGGGAAACAGAATGGAGTCAGCAGTGATGCTTATTCTCGTTGAGGTTGCAGGTTTTGTTACTAATCGTACAACGTGGACTGAGTGTTCTCGCGGGGTGTGAGCGTGCAGGATGAAGTCGGTCTGCATGGTTCTATAAGTGCGTGCGCACGCTCCTGCAAATCCTGTTAATCCTTAGGCTGATCCTTGCTCTGTTTCTTCATTTTCATCCTCCGGTTTTGGAACCAGATTTTGACCTGCCTCTCGGTCAGGTTGAGCGCTCTCGCCACTTCATGGCGACGGTCGCGCGTCAGGTACATGTTGAACAGGAATTCCTTCTCCAGCTCCAGTGTCTGATATTTGGTATACGGGCACCTCTTCTTCCTGGAGGAGCGTGCATGTAACCAATTGGCGGAGGGGTCATCTGCATGGATGAAGGACAAATACATACATGGTGTGCATTAAAAAACAAACAAACAAAAACAAGCACAAAATCAACTTTCCAACTTTAAAGCTGCTCAATGTAGAAATTTGCCCAAAAATATCTTTACAATAGGATTTTTATTTGACCATTTATGACTCAAACATCTGATAATTAGCATATGAACACATTAGCGGGTCACGATTAGCGCTCTTTTCTGGCCAATAGTTTTCAGACTGGATTCGTATTTGAATTTCCCGCCCTCAATCTGCGGTTGTGACTTCATGCACGCATTGCATACGTGAAGAAAGGAGTGTGCATGCTGGTTCATTTTTCGGTCACAGTGGCAGTAGCGATTTAAAATTCAATTTCCTTCAGCTTTAATTAAGATGAAAAAAAACAACAACATTGTTTTAATAATAGGGTTACGTGACCGAAGTGGTTGTTTTATTTGACACCACTGCATCCAAACAGACTGCAATTAAAGACAGAGCCTACTAGGCCTACGGCTAGTCCCACATGCAGTTTTTTTAATGACTTCCTTTTGATACCCAGTGCTATGTGCAAGAAAACATTTGTCTTGACTCTGCTGCATGAAATTTCAACAATGCAAGCAGAAAATTAAAACTGCTATATGCAATAGTTCGACACCCATGGCAGTCATATATCATAGGCTACTTGCGATGGGCAGTGATCGTGATTGTCTTTTATACACAACTGATAATACACACAGTGTTACAATAACCCATATTTGACATATTGAGGACATGCAAGTTTCTATTACAGGGTGCACACAATAACCAACATGCAAAGCTAATAACGATATTAAAAATTCAGTATTTAGACATGGTTAAAATGAAATGGTTAACATTAAGTTATTAATAATCGTGAAAAATACTAGTGATAATACTGCTTCAGTTTTTTTGGGGGGGAGGGACAGATAACTCCCGGCCATTTTCACTGAAGCAACCCCCGTTGCTCCCAGCTGTTTTACTGGATTTTGACTGATTTTAAAAGCCCCACAGAATATTGAGTTCTATTGCTATCAAAACATGGAACCTACAAAAAGGAACATTCGAGTCTTTTCTTTCATCAGGAAAAAAATATATATTTTTGTATGTTTCCGTTTTGTAGCAATCAGAATAGATTCATTTAATTGATATTCACATTTCTGGTGAAAACACTATCAAAAAGAGCTTGTTGTTGATCTCACTCTGCCGCCATCTGCTGGCCATTTTTTGTAGTAACTACCATTATTTTAAGCCACCTCTTCATGTCAGAAGCTGCACCAAAGCCTTCTGTATGCTCTTGCATAAAAAAAAAAGACATAAAAAAAAACGTATAAAAAAACGTATAAATATGTTTTTGGGAGTGAATGAGTTAACAGGACCTCCATTGGTGTTCTTTTTCCCAATTGAAAAAAAAAACTAATTAAAATTCATATTTATTTTTTTATTAATATAATACAGTTCAACTTGTCAATTATGCCACTCATGGAATGAAAGTATTTTGAGCAGTGTTCAATACTGGCAAAAAGCTTGTGAAGGAAGTGAGGAAAGGCGTCAAAAATAAATAATTTTGAACCACATAGTCAAGCAAGAGAGGATCTTATGGAATAAGAATGTGTTTGTTTTTAACAAATCAAAATGCAATTTCAGCAAACTGTCGATGTGAAAGTTAGGGAGCCTTCATATCTTTGCTGCATGTTGCAGCTCTCGACTCTCCCCAACAGTTAGTCAGTGGCCATCACCAGTTCGTATATGTCCTTAATACGCTGTGTAATCAATTAACTCCAACATGGCTCAAACGTAAGGTATCGATTTCTTCCGAGGGAAAATAATGCCTGGTAGGGAAGCGAGGAGAAGATGGATGACGAGACTTGGGTGTGCAGTACTTGTGTCACTCGCTAAAGTGGCTGCTTTACAGTCGTGTATAATCACTTCTAGAACAATCCATTACTGTGTAAGCTGCGCCACAACCATGGCTGTCACCCAGGAAGACAGAACGGTCTTGAGGATGGTTTACTTGAGAGGATAGGACCGATTTTGACCAATGGAAAGAAAGCAGACAGGGGGAAAATGTGTGCTGTTGGTGCATTATTACTGTCTTGAGGTTCTTGTAGCTGTAACGGAAATGTCCAGCTGAGATGTGGCATGGACAGACACGTAGATGGAAGGGACTGATACTCCCATAAAGCAGGCTGCTATAGCCTGTGGCTGTGCTACATGAAAAATTCAATTGCTGACCAATGTGTCTTTTCCTGCATGTGTCCACCATGATGAATGCAGCTCGCATGAAAACAGTGAGCGGAAGGCCTATTGGATTAATATCGCATCCCGTCTCTCGCCTTTTTCTCCCTCCGCTTGCAATTTCACCTTAATAGTTCCAGAAATTGACCCCTCATATATCCCAAGGCACGTTATTACATTTCTCTGTCGTATTTTATCCCCACCCCCCCTCTTGTACATTTCACCCAACCACCAACAGCAGCACGCCAATTAATGGGGTTGTTCACCCTGTGATAACTTAATAAACTTCAGAGGTAATAATTTTCCCAGCTCTGCCGGCAACAGTAACAGCAGCACAAAGATTGAAGTGTAATATTGTAGTTTGTTCTGGATGGTTGCCCAGCACCAGTAATGTGAAAATAATCCGTTGTCGGGTGTTCAATTTAATTAGTGTGGTGTATTGAAAGGTATAGCTCGAACTTTATGGTTAACTCTACACATATAGTGGCCATTTTGAGAAGTGCTATCTATACCTTTGGGGAAATCACCAAACCTACACCTTGCCAATAAATACCAACTAGAAAGAAATACAGTTGCTTGTCAGTTTATGACAGAGCTTCTTCTTCTATGACATGGCACAATGTTTAGTTGGAAAATATTGCAGTCTGTAGTAGTACTCAGAATACAATGAAGTTGTACACAATACAACTCGAAAATGTCCTTACATTTACTTCTGTGATTAGCTTGCACGCTGAAAAAGTACTTGATTCCGTTCATAAACACTAGAAGTCACAAACTCACTCCAACCAACATTTAACCACAGACACTACACTTAAATTTGCTAACATTAAGAAAGACTAGAACTATAATGTTCCGAACAGTATGTCCATCAAGTCAGTTCACTTTTGAGTGCAGCCAAGCAATCCAGCTGCTGGCAATTGCTACTTGGGCAACAGTAGGGGTGACTTGCTTGCATTGCAAAAGGAAAGATAATAAGCATCCTCTCCAAAATGTCAAAACCATTCCACAGACCAGGGCAAAACAGCCACAAGTTGACCAGAGAGAGCGAGGCAGGATAATGTGGAATGAATAGAGATGATTATATAGATATATAGATAGATTATGTGCTGCCGTATATACTGCATGCATATGAACGTATACTGCATGCATACACAACTGTTATGAACGGTGACACAGTCAATTTCGGCAATTTTACTGGAAGAAAAAAAGACTATATTAAGTAGCAGTCTAAACAGAGTAAACTTTACTTTACATTTGGAAGAGAGTAATTATATATATATATTATATATATATATATATTTATTTTTATTTTTTTTAATCAGGAACAATTGCAGAACTTAGCCAATCTACCAGCTGAGCCATGACACGCCTACTATGTGTCAGTATAAGTGGCTGGAGTCAGGTGGAATTCTCCTACCGCCGACCATTTTTGGTCTCCTTTTGGACACACCAGCAATATATTCGCAAACAGAAGGTGTGACGTATCTCAATTGGTAGCGTGGCTATCTCCTATGCTGAAGGATGTGTGATATTTTTTTTGATAGATAGATAGATAGATAGATAGATAGATAGATAGATAGATAGATAGATAGATAGATCGATAGATCGATAGATCGATAGATCGATAGATAGATAGATAGATAGATAGATAGATAGATAGATAGATACTCTCAAGTATCAAATTTACTCCACTCTGCCATGTAGATATGTAAACACATATAGAGCACTGCACATTATTTGCACGAATGAGCAAAAATGCTATTATAACATGTATCAAGAGCAGCAAGTGATTTAACATCATCCTGCCTAGGAAAAGTACATTAAGCACGTTTCATTTACCATCCATCATTTTTTTAAAAATACGTTGCACTTGGCTGTTTTTGAAATGTGTGAGGGAGGGGAGAGGCATATTAACCACGCGAGATGCACAATTCCTGTATGTGTGTGTGTGTGTGTGTGGGGGGGGGGGGGGGGGAGGGGGGGGGGGGGGGGCACGTATTTTTGCGGGCGTGCGTGCTCGTGCGTAAAAATAGTAATACAGCTATCTTAAACTTATTGTGAATTTTATTTTGAGAAGTTAGTTGTTCGTAGCACCTATAAACCCTCGTTTAATGTTTTGTCAATTAATTGCAGGGTTAACAAAATCACAAACGTAAAAAAAAAACAACATATCAATTAGAGTCCAGTTCAATTAAAATGTTGGACTGTTTCCAGAGGTCCCTTCTACTGGACCAGCTATCCTCTCTTGGTGTTTGAGTACAGCTTTAATGGTTCGAGGGCACAAAGTGGCTTATTGGCTCTCCGGCTCTTTGTTCTTGTTTTACAGCAGCATTAAAAGCATTTACAATCGCTCTCCACAATCATCGTGCGTCTCTCTGCAAAGTGCT
This sequence comes from Festucalex cinctus, assembly GCF_051991245.1. NCBI lineage: Eukaryota > Metazoa > Chordata > Actinopteri > Syngnathiformes > Syngnathidae > Festucalex > Festucalex cinctus. The sequence continues at coordinate 41,403,879 of NC_135411.1, forward strand.
ATTTCCTGCCCTAATAACTTACTTTGATCTAGGCCCTCTTTGTCTTCGCTCCCCTCGCAAGAGTCATTATTTTCTCCGAAGCCCGCACCGGGGATGGCGGCCGGCGGTGCCGTGGATCGGGACTCCAGGATATATGTGGCGCTCTCCAGCTGGTCCTGCCCCGCCGATTTTGGGTGGGCTTTCACGCCAGGATGGCCGAGGTGGGGCTCCAGTTTGACCTGGCCGCTCTGACCCTGGCCCGGGAAGCAGTCGGAGCCGCGCGGGCGCGCATTCCAGCCACGAGCGGAGGTAGCGAGTGTCCGTGGAAGGGACGTGTTTGTGTCGGTATGTACGGGTGGTAGACCGTCGGAAGACCGCTCGCGCCATGGTGGTGCGGACTGAAGGACTCCAGGGTGCTGAGAAGAGCGGAGGCTTTGGTTGGAAGCTGCAGGATGGGTAGGAGTCGGGCAGCGAGATGCTCCGATGAAGCTGCCGAGCCGGGCTGCCTTCCACCCATTTGCAGCTGCGGAGCTGGAGCCGGAATATTGGACGCTGGGAAAATGAGCAGGGGTCGGAAGTTCATCGCTCTCGTGACTTATGATGGAGTCCACGTAATAGTTTGCTCAGAGTCCCAGAAATAGACATTGTCGGACATTATCTATCAAACACTTACGAGTTCACTAAATAGAGAAGATGAAGATAGGCATGAGGAGATTTTCTCTTTCTCTCTTCTCCTCATCTGCCCTTTGCTACTTCGCCCCCCCCCCTCCCTCTCTCTCCTCTCTCTCTCTCCTCTCTCTCTCTCTCTCTCTCTCCCCCCCTTTCTCTGCCTCTCCCGCTCTCCCCCTTCTTTCTTTCTAAGCAAGTTGCTCGCTACAAGTGTTGCAACCTTCATTCTCAGAGGAAACTGATTGGCTAACGCCGACAAAGGGTTAAAGCTTCGCTGGAGCGTAAATCAACCCCCCCCCCCCCACCCCACCCCCCCCCCCCCCCCCCCCCCCCCCCCCCCCACCCCCCCCTCAAATAGATCGCCTTCTCCAGTCCTGCATATATATTCCCATGTTTACATCATGTAAAAGCCTTATACAAAATATATTGCCAGGTCGTCTTTGGTAATGCGCGGTCGATGTAGATAAACCGTTTAAATGAAGTCTATTTGAATGCATGAGTGGGGATGATGCGGAAAATTACATTTGATTATTTCTCTATATTATAATCATGTTTATTCTTCAATCATTTATATCCAAATCAAACGCATTCACAATATGCTATTGAATCAATTACAAAAAGCTTCAAACTTTTGTCCCACTCCAATAGCTATTTCAATAAATTCACACTGCAGGCACGTGATTCCTCGTCGACAATATTTCTACATGTGCATTTCAAAATCCCTGTCATTGTTCTATTGGCATGCACATTAACAGTCACTTTTGTTAACGAGCACCATTACGCTAGCACACGTGATCGTGCCCTTGCCTTTGCTGGCGAGCCACTTCAACTATTTTTTTAGTGCGTTTAAACCATAATAAAATTCATGGCGACTGCTTAAGGTTTTATAGTGCTGATATATGACTTGCACTAGTGCAGACTGTAAACACTACTGGGATTGTTGCACCTTATTTCTGCTCGGGAAAGGGCACATCTCACTCAGCGGTCAGGCTGCTCCGAGATAACAGCTCTTGGGTTGTGCGATCCCCACCATGGATCAAGGGAATAAAAAGAGATGAGAACGCCCAACAAGCAACAACAGATTGGAGCAGTGGGCCGACTTGATTCTGGATTTGTTGCTGACCACTTCATGTAAGTTTTGCTATTTCCTCAAATGATCACGTGTCTTGAATTCTTGAGCTTGACAGGCTGCTAATCAGTGCAGTAAATCTAAAGCCTGCATGGCTTTCATTTACAACCAACTCCCTTCAATGTGAGCTCCGCATATCTCATTGGACCATCGCGGTTATTTATTATTATTTATGAGGGCGAGGTATGCTTTCAGATGCTGCAGAAGGGAGATGATGGGAATCGAAGAGGGCACGCATGGCTACGAGGAGCAGCAGTGCGCAACCAAACATGCATGCACATAAGTTCAACGTGAGTTGCTCATTGATCCCCAGCGTTTAGGTTTGAGATTTAATTGGTATCTATTAAATTTGTCCATCCGATGTCATAGTCATGTTTCCACCTCCAAGTATAGCTTCTAGAGCTAAACTAAAACGTAAAGCCAAACAAAACGAAGTCGTTTTTCCTATAAGCGAGGGAGAAAGGGATATTGAGATCTTAGGCCACCGAGATAAAAACACAAGTCCGGTCGCAAATAGTCTTTCCGTTTCCGTCTTGTTTGTGATCTCTATACATTTAAATATGAACGTGGCCTCCTACAAACATAGGCCCTATTCTAAATTTTCATGAGCACGGGGTCTACTGAATATAGCTGATTATTATTATTATTATTATTATTATTATTATTATTATTATTATTATTATTATTATTATTATTATTATTATTATTATTATTATCCTATGGTCCTGGTCTTGGTCACCTCGCATATTTGAATAAAAAATTTGGAAATTAAGAAAAGTACTCTCATATTACTGCAAAGAAACGATGCAAATTTTCGATATTTTTTTCTAAAAATACTAAAGATCTAATGTGCTTATTCTTTCTCTGCGCATTTTAAATTCTTCAGCGCGCGCGCACAAACACACGCGGGGACGCACGCGCACACACGGGCGCGTACACACATACATACACACGTTGTAACAACAATGCGAAAAAAAAAACTCACAAGCATGGTTGAGTCTCCCTTTAATGCAAAAACGGCCAGAAGATTGAACAAAACAAAACCAAAAAGGATGGCTTACTATTAATATATATATATATATATATATATATATATATATATATATATATATATATATATATATATATATATATATATATATATATATATATATATATATATATATATATATATATATTTAATTTCATCTCACAATGTCAACGTAATTACAATACTATAACGACGTGTTAAAACACGTTATTACGAATTTATGGATGTTGATTTATTTATATATACGTAAATGTGACACACTCCAAATTAATTCCATCTATTTTCGTAACCCCTATATGACTTCTCCTAACTTCGTCCGCTTTTATTTAATAATGCGTGCAGGTCGAATGTTAAGACTTGGAGTTAGCTGAATCCACGGCTTAAAAACAAAGATAACATCGAAAATATCAGCGTGCTAAAAAGAAATAACGATAGCAATTTACATTTTGCCATTTTAAAACAACGGAGGTGCTCGGCATGCTTTCTAAATTGTATTGTGAAAAATCAGGGAGTGAACTGTTTAAGAGTGTAAAACACACATACATTTAGAAAATATGACACCTCTATATTTCTCCTTCGGTGAAGGAAAAATATATGTCACAACAACGAATTAAAAAATAGAAATATCGAAATGATATAGAAGTTTTAAAAACGAAAAAAAAAAAATTGTCTTTATCCCGACGTTCAAATGCAATCTCTCTCGGCCGCATCACGTTCAATTGTAATGTTTAATTTTTTCATAAGCGGAACATTTGCATACTGTCGCAGATTTGGCGTTTTATGAAAATAAACAAATGAGACAATTAAAGCGTAACACGGTGTAAAAAAGGTACAATGCGGATCCGACTTAAAGCAAAACAACAAATATAGGTGCAATACGAGTAGTACTGTATTTCTCACGGTTGTCTTTAGACTATAGTTCAACCCTGTAAAGCTCATGCGTCAAATACTTTTATTTTATTTATTTTTTTAATTTTATAACTATCCATCCACCCATCCATGCATTTCTACCGAATCTGTGGCGGGGTATCGGTGTAGCTTTAGCACGGAAGTGCAGAAGTGCGGACTTCCTTTACCCCCGACACACACACACACACACGCAGGCCTATAATCACAACAACAACAACAATAACAATAACAATAATAATAACAACAATAATAATAATACTACTAATAATAATAATATGTTCCAGCAAACCCACCACTTGTGAGGAGCAAGCGCTTCTGAAAATGGATGGATAAAGAAAAAGACGCACACCAACAAAGGTAAACTAGCTAGGCTATGGCAAATTAGATAGTGGTGGGGGATCTCCAGACATGTGAAATCTTCTACAATAGTTATCGAGTAACTTCCTGTAACACAAATATTTTTGGCTAGTGCATTGTGGAAAAGTGCTGACCTTCAGATTTTGCTCTTTTTTTTTCTTTAACTTTATTCAGTACTTTCCATTTACAAACAATAATAAAGTACATCGAACCAGTACCATTCAATCATGAACATCAAACGTAAAAAAAAAAATAAAAAAATAAAAAATCTTCGTGAATTGAATGAAGGAGTGACGTCTGTGCTGCCCTCTGCAAACAAATGATGGTGAATTGATGTTTTCTGTTCCTTTACAATAGATGCATACATATATATACATATATATATATATATATATATATATATATATATATATATATATATATATATATATATATATATATATATATATATATATATATATATATATATATATATATATATATATATATATATATATATATATATATATTTTTTTTTTACTCAATTTCAAATTAACTTCGTGTGGCATTTGACTTTTGACTTGTATTCCTATTTAAATTTATGGTCGTGCTAAAATATTCACTCAGAAATGTGGTTTCCATCCATCCATCCATCCATCCATCCATTTTCTTGACCGCTTATTCCTCACAAGGGTCGCGGGGGTTGCTGGAGTCTATCTCAGCTGGCTTTGGGCAGTAGGCAGGGGACACCCTGGACTGGTTGCCAGCCAATCACAGGGCACACAGAGACAAACAACCATCCACACTCACAAGCACACCTAGGGACAATTCGGAGCGCCCAATTAACCTGCCATGCATGTCTTTGGAATGTGGGAGGAGACCGGAGCACCCGGAGAAGACCCACGCGCGCACGGGGAGAACATGCAAACTCCACCCAGGAAGGCCGGAACCTGGACTCGAACCGGAGTCCTCAGAACTGGGAGGCGGACGTGCTAACCACTAGCCACCGTGCCACCCAAATGTGGTTTCAATTTTTTTATTTTTTTCAAGTTGCCGATTTAAGCCAATGGTCAAAATAAATTCATAGAGTTAGCTTTGAAATGCACTTCAACCAATTGGGGTTAGTGTATTGTTAACGTGGAAGTCCATCTTCAACATTTTGTGACAATAATGTTATATGGGACCTCACTAGTCTAAACTTGACATTCTTATTAACTATTATTGGTGTTTGTCTCACTCTGCATCACTCCGGCTGATAAGCAATAAACTGTAGAAAAGGAAATTGTAGTAATGTGGATAATTTTACTGCATGAAGTGGGTCCTTGGTTTAAAGTAGACACATGATAGTTTGAGGCTACAAATGAAAGCACAGTGGTATAAAAGTATGTTGTCATGTTGTCTATAAGCACTAGAAGGCTCAGTTACCGATGCACTTCCTGTTTTGAATTTTATTGTTTGGTTAAAGATGCAGTCTGCCGGATTCACTCAGGAAAATGCACTTTTTAAATACAGGATGTACACACTTTAACTTTCTCTCAGTCTACACATCTGTGTTTATGTTAATCTTTGGTGGTGATTTTGTCCTAACCCCAAAGTGTGTATTTTGCCATTTTGTGTTTGTTTTGTAAACAGCGGGCCGTTTCTGTGGGAAGACAGTGTTTACACCCCTCCAGAACGCGGGGTGGCGTGTTGCAAACGGGCCGGGCGAACGTGTCGGCTGCGTGACGTCACTCCCGCGGCAATTTGAAAGCACGCACGGAATTTTTTTTTTTCTTCACTCACTCATTCACACACGTAAGCGTCTGTGAGTGAGTGAAAAATAATAATAATCCGTGCGTGCTTTCAAATTGCCGCTGGATTGACGTCACGCAGCCGACACGTTCGTCCGGTCCGTTTGCGACCCCCCAACCCCACCCCACCCCCCTGCACTGCGATTGGCTGGAGGGGTGTAAACACTGTCTTTCCACAGAAACGGCCCGCTGTTTGCAAAACAAACACAAAATGACAAAATACAGGCTGGGGGGTGGGGGTGGTTTAGGATGAAATCACCACCAAAGATTAAAATAAACCCAGATGTATAGATTGAGAGAAAGTTAAAGTGTGTACATCCTGTATTTAAAAAGTGCATTTTCCTGAGTGAAACCGGCATACTGGGCCTTTAAGGATTCAAGGAACCTCTTTGTAATATTTTACATATGATACAGCAAATAATTCACCAGAGGTACCATATTTATCCCAATAAGTTCCCAAAGCCTCCCTTTGTATAAAATAAAAGAGTATAATAAAACTGCATCTCCGGGCACTACAGTCTCCTCCCACATTCCAAAGACATGCATGGCAGGTTAATTGGGCACTCCGAATTTTCCCTAGGTGTGAGTGTGAGCGTGGATGGTTGTTCGTCTCTGTGTGCCCTGCGATTGACTGGTAACCAGTTCAGGGTGTACCCCGTCTACTGCCCATTGCCAAATGAGATAGGCTCCAGCACCCCCCGCGACCCTTGTGAGGATTAAGCGGTTCAGGAAATGGATAGATGGAATAAAATTACAAATATTGTTATCTAACTCAACAGAGCAACCAAACCAAATAAAAACCCACTTCACTACTGCCTTAAAAAAAAAAAAAAGTGCAAAAATACAAATGCAGAGGAGAAAAGTCTGAGTGGCCACTGGCTTGTATTGCACATAACACTTATGAGAAGTTAGATAGAGCTGATAGTTGTAATAAAGTTGTCAGTGTGCAGAGATGAGGGATGTATGTAAAATGTGCCATTGGGAACACTGATGAGATTAAGCCATCAGTGGAACAGTTGTTTCTATACATACCGGTAAAGGTCAACAGTGATGTTGATGCAGTTTTGAATCTGTGCCATGATCAGCTTCTCATCTATTTGGATGTATACCTTAAAATGAAAGCTGAAAGTTTGCAGTCAAATCAAATCTATCGTTTCATTTCAAATTCATGTGTTGGTGTTTAGAGCCCAAACTCAGAAAATTTTCCATGTCCCATGACTAAAGAGATGAAGAAGTTACTTTATGTGTGAGACGAGCCCCTTCACAATGGTCTCATCCGTAGATAATATTACAATTGATACTCACTCCTCTATCCCTATAGGATATGAATTATGAAACATCTCATTTAATGTACCTCAGCTTTAATATACAAGATATGATTAAATCTTCTTTTTTTTTCAACCTCTGGAGTCAAGGCACCTTATTCTTGAAAAGAAAACCCTCACAGGAAGCCACCAAATAAAAATAGCATAAAAAGTATGGGCATTGAAATAATGATCTTTTCTCAATGTCGTCACACATGTACTTATACAAAATCTGGGCTTGTATATTTGAACACAAAGTTGATATGTTTCCAAGGAGCCATGACTTTTCCTGTTGTATGAATGGTAACTGTTGGCGAGTCTGGAGGAATTGTTCAATTCAGCACATCTATTCGTATTCATCTCCCAATATTAAGGTCTGCACCCACACCAGGAAGTTTGGCTGTCTGGGATGGGTAAGGAAAATTACAATAAGTTTGATTTTCTATTTTTATTTTAGAAACGAAAATAGGATATAGCAGGAGACACAATTAAAAATCATGAAAGAGACCTGGACAAAAAAATGATGACGACCCTAAGGTTGGAAAATTATTTCATTATAGGGACAGGTTCAAGTTGTGTCGATAAGCATCAAAGATATCTTCAAACTTATAAGCGGTCATTTGGGAAAAAATTTTGATATATTCTCGACTCGTCACTAGGCAATGACTACATTCTCAGGGTTTTAGTCACATGTTTACAGCATGTCAGAAAATGGGCAAAAATAATTCTCTCTTTTTTTTCCCCCAACTCCAATCTCCATGATTTCTTGATTTGCTTAAAACACAAGATAACTTGTTTGCTTTCATGAAGGACAAAGGAAATCAGAACAGTACATTTGGTTTCAGTGAAAATAACGCAGAAAATGAGCATTTTACACAGGTTTTTCTCAAAAAGCAATGTCTTATTTTCGTTGGTTTATTATAATAATAATAAGAATTATTATTCTTATTATTATTATTATTATTATTATTATTATCATTATTATCATCATTATCATTATTATCATCATCATTATTATTATTATTATTATTATTATTATTATTATTATTATTATTATTATTATTATTATTATTATTATTATTCTCGCATTAAAATACGGGTAGGCTACCATAAATTATCTCCACGTGTGGTTACCGTTTGTGGAATTTTGGCTGCAGATGGTCATTGTTTTTAGATACCAGTGTCGCCATCTTTTGGCCAGTATGAGAAATGCTCACGGTGACAACTTCCGGCACTCCAAAACAAAAAATACGGACCGTTTTTCGATCTGTGTCTCCTGCTATATCCTATTTTCGTTTTTGAAATAAAAAGTGAAAATCAAACTGTTATTGGACTTTTCCTTACCCGTCCCAGACAGCCACACAAGAAAATCAAGCTGTATTTCCATTTTGGTGTTTCTATTTTAAAACGACAACCAAACAACGAGTCGTTTTTCTATTTTTAACATCTGTTTCCAAAAGTAATATCCAATGACCAAAAGAGACACGGACCGACTCCCTCTTTTTGCAGCTGCTGAGGTCTTTTTTTTTCTTTTTTTTCCTTAAGTCATGATAAAATTTGCCTTATGATTGCATTAAGATTTCTAGTTCGACATGGGTATTAAAAAAAACAAAAAAAAAAACCACAAAAAAAACGGGGCACCCTCCAGGTAACTCCAGGTGGGTGAAACTACTCTGCGTTGATCAAACTAACTCAAATCAGCTGTACCAAAAATGCAGCGTGTCCTATCTCAGGGTAGGTGAACTGTTCACTGTTCAGGGTTAGTCTCAGAGTTTGTTGAACCTGTTTTGTGAACTGGACCCCTGCTCTGGCACACGCCCACTTTTATATGTCACAGTGGAGAAGCTACAAGACTTCTGCAAAGGATATATCAGTGGGTTGAGTTTAGCTATAGTCATGGAACCTCCTCCAGCCAGTGAATGGAATGGCATGTCACGTGTTCATTCATTCATAATGTTTTGTTTATCTGTCAGTTGTTTCATCCCTCTTTTTTTTGTTGTTTCCCCTCAGCAGTGAGGTGAGTCTGGAGGAATTGTTCAATTCAGCACATCTATTCGTATTCATCTCTCTATATTGCTCTGCTCCCACACCAGGAAGTTGGTGGGAAATGGATGGCCACGTGATCAAGATGGTGACTAATTGCAGTCATGAGTTTCCTTGATCGTGGGGGCGAAAAAAAAAAAAAAAAAAGATCTGGTTGCTCATTCACTGCTGTGGACGGGTATATTCGTCAACTGGAATTCAAACGTTTACTGCCCCTGATAAATATATTTGTCACATTTTTCAACAGATAGGCATGAAAGAGAGTTGTGAAATTAAAGCTTCTACCTAATCCCTGTTTTGCTTGACATTTTTTTTTTTTGTGAAAGCATTGTACCTAAACATTGTCTATAGAAAATGGTGCTAATATTGAATGTTTTCTGCATCATTAAATTATCGTCAAAAACATTTGGTGAACCTCCTGAGTGCCTGTGGTGGACAATTGTGTATGCACATTGGGATTATGGGGAGATGAAAATGTTTTTTTATTTTTTATTTTTTATTTATTTATTTTTTTTAGCATTTGGCCTACATTTTACCAATAGGTTCTAACCACTTTGCAGTGACTTTACAAATATGTTGAATGACTTCATCAATACATTTCAGCCACTTTGCAGTATGTTAAAAAAAAACAAAAAAAAACACTTTATATGAACAACTACTTAACTATGTCAAAACAGTTTAACCCACATTGGCAGTTCCATACTTCCTTATGTTAGGGGCATTATCAAAAAATGTTTTCCTTGACCTAAAACGATCCAATACAGTACAAATGTATTATTTTGTACTTTTTTATAGCCAAAAAATGCCCAGTACTAGTAATACCAAATTCTAAATAATTAAATAAATAAATAAAACTTGAAATTATTTGAAAAGCTTTAAAACTTATCCACACTTAAGTTGAAAATGTAAAGTGAATTTCTTTTGCGCTGTACTTTTGACATGTATGTATTAGTACTGTAAAAATAGTAATGCACTATGAAATGGATAAGTACCTTTAATCTGATTACTGCTCTGAAAATAGTCATGTGGTATGTTTGCTTGCTACTGAAAAACGTTAAACATCACTGTTCATGGCAAAAGTATCATCCAGGGACAGGACTTCCTCAGTCAGCATCAGAACAAAAGAACATTGCAAAGAAAAGCTTTAGATGGAGTGTAGTAAAGCAGGGGAGAAAAAAACTGGAACGGACAAATAAGAGTTATTAGTAGTTATGCACGGCATTCCTGTGATTGTTGCCATGTCCAGAAATTGATTTTCCCATTCATAACATCCATATATACATAAATACACATAAACGCAACACTTTTGTTTTTGCTCCCATTTTTTTGTGAGGAGGACTTCCAGATTCAACACTTTTTCTACAGACACAAAATGACATTTCCCTCAAACGCTGTTACAAATCTGTCTAAATCTGTGCTAGTGAGCATTTCTCCTTTGTCCAGATTAGCCATCCCACCTCACATGTGTGGCATATCAAGATGTCGATTAAAAGTCAGGATTATTGCACAGGTGCACCTTATGCTGGCCACTCTGAAATGCGCACTTCTGCTTTATTGTGTGGGTCTGGTGTGGCCACCATTTGCCTCATATGCAATGCAACAAATCTCATTCGCATAGAGTTGATCAGGTTTTTGTCACCCGAGAAGGGAACACCCCTCTAAAGTACCAGACGCCATCGAATGTCAGAATTCGCCAACTCAAGTTGGTTACGATGATGAACAGCAGCAGGGTTAAGACCCAGATAAGAATGACAAGCATGCAGGTGAGCTTCTCTGAGACAGTTTCCAACAGTTTGTGCCGAAATTCTTGTGCAAACCAACTGTTGCAGCAGTTGTCCGGGTGGCTGCTCTCAGATGATCTTGGTGGTGAACATGCTGGATGTGGAGGTCCTAGGCTGGCGTGGTCCCACATGGTCCCAGTTGTGATGCATTTCTGGCAACAGGGGGTACCACAAACGTATGCTGCTAGTACATAAGACCAAATGTAGTCATACATCATGAAATTTCCACAGATAAATTCATTGAAATGTTTTCCAGTCATCTAAAAAAAATAAAATAAAAAACAAACAAACAAAAAAAACACCAGCACCAGCATTTTTAGCCCGTATAATTGTATAATCGATTAATCATTTAGAGCCATTGATTAGCTTCCAAGTGTCCAAATATTGTGAGTTCAACCTCTCAAAAGTAAATTCTCTGATCTGTCATGAAAGCAGACTTTGTGTTCAGTCAGGATACGATATTTGAAAATATCTACTCTGGAGAACAATGATCAATGTTTTTCCCTATTTTCTGACATCTTACAGACCAAACCAGTAACTGAAAAAAAATATATATTCATTTGAATCTATTACTAGAATAATTTTAATATGCCAAAAACCTGTAATTGACATATGTAGCTAAACTTGAAGCCCAGAAGTGAATTCCTTTGCATCAATCAATAACCAAGATGTAGCCATTTCTAAAACAAATTGTGAGTACAATGGTTTCGAGTGATATTGCTTACATGTTCTTTTGCTTTTGTTTAACGATGCCAAATAAAAATGTATCTAAATCTTCAATTAATCCATTGAATAATTAATAGAATAAATGATTCTAAAAAAATATATTCGACAGTTAAATCCCTACTTGTAATATAGTAATTGTACCCATAGAGGGTACTGTTACACCATTCTATTTACACTTTTACTCTAAGGAGTGATTGACTGAGCAAGAATTTGCTATCAATGAATAATATGAATATATATATATATATATATATATATATATATATATATATATATATATATATATATATATATATATATATATATATATATACATACATACATACATACATTCATACATACATACATACATACATACACCCCCCCCCCCCCCCCCCACACACACACACACACACATATTTCCTACAGGTATATGTCAAAAATGCTATTGTAAATATGGGCAAATTACATAATGGAGCGTG